>NC_065595.1:59823449-60030949 GCF_024542745.1 Macaca thibetana thibetana
TCTTCTTCTAGAACACCTCTGAAAGCTTGGTCAAGGGTACATTTTTTTTCATTTTCACTATTAAAAACAAAAGACATCCTCATTTTTCAAACAGCTCAGAGTATGTGTAAAGATTCAGGCAAGTAGTTTTCATAGATATCAATGCCTTACCTGCCAGGTACCTGGCTGAAGGTACTTAACAATGGCTTGATGTTTTTGTTGTTCAAGGCCTCTCTGGTAGACTTCTAAAAAAAATTAAAATGGCAAATACTTGTAAAGATTCTGCTTATTATTTGCTGAAAAATATATCATTCATTGATAGTGTATCTTTCTAACTAAAAAAAGCTTATACCTGGGAAAAATTACCTATCAGTCATTATCTCAGTAATCCTTATTCCAACGCTACTTAATGATATGGATACTCATCACTTTAAATTTGGCAAGAGCTTCCTTGCTGGGCTTTTTCATTCTAGGTTTTCCCTCCTACTATCTCTTTAAATATCATATTCATGACAGTATTGTGTTAAAAAAAAAAAAATCTCTAAATGGCTCCTTATTTGCACGTTTTAGTTTTGAAGCTTCATAGCTTCCTCAAGGTCCTTGATAATGTTATCCCACTCAATTTACCCAACCTTAATTCCCAATACTCCCTAACACATACTTTGCACTAAAATCTAGTCATTTTTCATCATTTTCTATCAAACTCATTCTAGTGTATTCACACATTCATGTTGCTCTTCCTACCTGCTCATCCAAATTCTACCCATTCTTCCACACCCAGGTCAAGTCTTGCCTCCTCTAGGAATCTTGTTCAGTCCCCGATATGCAGCACTCAATAAAACCATGCTGACAATCTGCAGATTGTCTTAAAGGAATCATAACTTAAAGACAAAAATACTGCAAAAGGCATTCATTCTATGAACACTCACATACACTTAAAAAGTCATCTTATTACCTCACAGGAATTACATTTATCCAAAACGTGTCCATTCCTTGCTCTGCCACTAACAGGCTGAGTAATTTGGGGCCTGTCCCTTTATCTCTTTGTGCTTCATTTTCATCACCAGTTAAATAAGAGGGTTGTTGTAGATTTTTACTACCAGCAGCAGCTGTAGTGGCATCATCTAGGAAGCTGGTAGAAATGCAGAATCTCAGGCCCCCTTCCAGACTTACTGAGCCAGAATCTGCATTTCACAAGAAGCTTGAGAAACACTGAACTAGATGATCTCCAATTTAATGGTCCTTTTCAGGGCTAGTACGAATTTTTTTGTTTGTTTTTTTGAGATGGAGTCTCCCTCTGTTGCCCAGGTATTGTGCACTGGCATGATCTTGGCTCACTGCAACCTCCGCTGTCTGGGTTCAAGCGATTCTCCGGCCTCAGCCTCCCAAGTAGATGGGATTACAGGCGCCCACCACCACGCCTGGCTAATTTTTGTACTTTTAGTAGAGACAGGGTTTCGCCATGTTGGCCAGGCTGACCTTGAACTCCTGACCTCAGGTGATCTGCCCGCCTCCGCCTCCCAAAGTACTGGATTTACAGGCGTGAGCCACCGCGCCCGGCCGCTAATATGATCTTGGAGAGTCCTAACAGTTACTCTTAGCAGGCTTTCAAAGCACCAGAGATTGCAGCAAAATGCACACAAGGAAAACGATTATGATGACATACACAAAATATAATCCATTAAAAAAAGTGTGTGTGTATATACATATATATACACACACACATAAACAAGAAAACTACTTACTACAAAGGATGAATTTTTCTTTCACGGAATTTTCATCCTGGCATCCCTATAACTACCTAACCACAGCTGAATACCTGAGTAGTCGAATGCCTTGAAATGTTGGTGCAAATGCTAGAGACTAATAGAGTCAGGTAACTTAAAAGTGTCCTTCATACTTACGTTGCCGTGACGAGCAACATAAAAAGAATAGAGTGTCTAAAGTCAGAAAAACGAGTGAAGTCACAAGTTTTTTGGGGATGTCAGCTTCTATCTCATGTACCAGGAATAATCAACGTAGCCTGCTTCACAGTGTTACTCTAATAGTTAAATGAGAAAGTGCGCTGTCAAGGGTTTACCAAATGCTCAAAACCACCCTTCCACATTGAGCAAGAATAAAATAGCATCTAGTTACCCTTCCCAAGGTGCTCTATCTGCGTTTTCCCGCTTAGGATCTCCTCATTGATCTCTTAGGAGGAGACACGGTGGGTTAAGGGGTGGTGAAGAGACGGCGGGAACAAGCACTTGGCAGCTCGGAAGGCTGGGGCGGGAGCCAGGTCTTTGGACTGAAACCACTCCCACCCTCCCCCTTCAGCAGCTCCCCTTCCCCTTCTCGAGACACCTGCCCCACTAAACGAGCTGAGGGGATAGACCCGACCAGAAGTAGTCTGCAGGTGGGCACTCCAAGCGGGGAGCCGACGCGCCCAGCACGCGGAGTCCGGGGACCCGCTGGCGGGTGGGCGGAGGCTGACAGCCCAGCCCGCAAAGAAGAGGCGGGTAGCGCGTCTTTCCTTACCCCTCAACCTACGACGGGGCCCGGAGCGGACGCTGAGGCGGACACACCTCTGTCTCGCTTTACCCCAGGGCAAAATTCGAGTAATTTCAGGGAGAAGAGGGCAAAGCATAGCGCCGGGTCAGGCCTGCACCCTCCCGCCTACAGCTCACCGTAAACCGCGTCCGCGCTTCGGGCAAACTGAAGAGCGGCGGCGTCGGAGACATCTTCTCGGCTGCGCGTGCCCGCCACTGCGCTGCGGCGCTTGCCGATGACGTCAAGCCGGGAGCAACGAGACTGCCGTCTCTCTGAGCCCGGCTAGAGCGGCCTGTGAACACCGGGCGGGCGAGCTGGTAGTGGGGAATTTCCCTGGCGATTGAGTTCGGGTGGGCGTTGGGCGCCTCAGTCAGCCAAACAGCCTAGTCGGGGTTCTTGGGTAGCCCTTGGGGTGAGGGGACTTGGGCGGCCTAGGTCTGTAGGCTCTGCGCTCCCAGGCGTGGAAGAGACTGGCCGCGCACCTGCGTTTCTGTGATTTTCCTGGTTTGGGGAAAGCGGGTAAATGGCGGCTGGTTGCGGCTAACTGGGCCGCGCGAAAAGGTAACCCAAGGCAGGTGGATTACCTGGGGAAACGGCTGGAGCAGTGGTCCTGGGCCGCCGGTCTGCGGTCATCCCGGGAGATTAAGATTCGGAGTGGTGATAGGCTCCGATGTATGAGCCCTGTGGCTCAAGGGCACTGCTCTCTCTTCTCCGAAATAGAAATAATACCTATCTCACAGAGCTGTTGAAAAGCTCGACTGAAATAATGACCGCAAGTGTGAATTGTAAAGAAAAGTAATAGTATTTATTATTAAAAGGTCTCTACTGAAAGAGACCTAGGAGGAATGCAGTTCGCGGCGCTGATTGGAAAACGGGTGGCGCTGCGTCCTGGGCCGAGGCTTCCCTAGCAAAAACCATGTCTCCCTCGCCATTTCGTCCCTTGCCTCCCTTCCCAGGAGAGACGTGGCCAATAAAAGCCGAGTGGCAGTAACTCTTAAGTTGGAGTTACACGGTGGAGAAGGAAGCACTGACTCAGACTCGGGGTAACTTCCTCTTATTCCCTTACACGTGTATCTTGTTCCCTTCTTCGAAGTCTGTAAATTTAAAATCTTAAGCCCTCCGACAACTGAACAGACCCCCTTTTCGCCAAGGAGACACCAGAAAAATCTTAGCAACCGAGTGGCCAGACATAACGGGATGGGAGGTCAGATGGAGCTGGTTATACCCTCCCCCTTTTGTGATTTAGAGGAGACAGCTGACTGGCCACACAAAATAGAGGCCGGGAGCGGTGGCTCACACCTGTAAGTAATCCCAGCACTTGGGAGGCCGAAGCAGGTGGATCACCTGAGGTCTGGCAAACATGGTGAAACCCTTTCTCTACTAAAAAATTACAAAAATTAGTCGGGCCTGGTGGCACGCACCTGTAATCCCAGCTACTTGGGAGGCTGAGGCAGGAGAATCGTTTGAACCCGGGAGGCGGAGTTTGCAGTGAGCGGAGATCGTGCCATTGCTCTCCAGCCTGGGCGACAAGAGTGAAACTGTGTCTCAAAAATAAATAAATTAATTAATTTAAAAACACGGAGATGATAAGACTGATGGAACTGACTCCATGGCAGTAAGATACCAAAGTATAAACAGGACGTAAGCCCATGCCAGGCAAGGGTTAAAAGTCATGCATCCCTACACTTATAAAATAAACTATGTTCTCACTATGCTTCAAGGTTTTTCTTTTTCTTTAGCAGCTGAACAAGCACTGGCCTCACAATATTAAAACAATTTGCAACTCATCGACCACCAGACACTAACAACCCAGTCCCACCAGCCGTAAATACAGCTTTCATCGATTTCAGTAACTCTCCTGATAAGGTCGCTGACCATGGACTAGTTCTGGCCAGTGTACAGTGATTGCATGCTTACGTACCTTTCTGTCGTGAAAAGATGTTTTGCGATATAGGACCTAATTGTAATACATTTAAATGTTAAGTCTCCACCCCAAAGTGAACATGGGTTGTCTGTTAAACATGCATATTTGTTTAATATGCATGTGTCAAGACCACCTTCATGAATATTCATAGCCGCTCCTCTAACTTGTTGAATATGTATGTTTAGCCAACCTGTTCAGCATAAAGTTCCTACTCTAGCTCCTCCTCTGAAGTGCCTGTATCTGGTCTTGGCTGGAGGCATGCTTCCCAGCCTGCAGAATGGCCACCTTGCAGGCTGTAACTCCTTATAAGAAACAAAGTCTCTCCTTTTCTAAATCTATAGATCTTATGATTTTTGAGTTAACATATGCAATAAGAATACAGGAAGCTAAGCAAAAGATAACTGCAGAATCTTACTCCTAAGTGGGAATGGTGAACAATGAGGACTACCTGAAACATTGCAGGCTTTTTAAGAATCAGCAAGATCATTCAGGTTTGGTTGTATACCTTAAATTTACAAATTGGCAAAATAAAAATGATTTAATTCAGAACTATACTGTGTTTATCTGATAGTAATTGTTGTAATAGTATTATCATATTACAGATGACTATTAACCATCGGGAACACAACTAAGACCTCAGAGGCAAGTACATTTTTTTCTTAAGAGACAGAGTCTCATTCTGTCATCCAGACTGGAGTGTAGTGGTTTGATCATAGCTCACTGTATCCTCAAACTCCTGGGCTCAAATGATCCTCCTGCCTCCATTTCCCACATAGTGGGACTAGAGGGGTGTGCCACCATGCTCGGCTAATTTTTTAATTTTTGTAAGACAGGGTTTTGCTGTGCTGCCTAGGCTGGTCTTAAACTCCTGGGCTCAAGTGGTCCTGCCTCGGCCTCCCAAAGTGCTGGGATTACAGGCATGAGCCACTGTGCCTGGCCTGGCACTTTTCTTATATTACTTCTAGTCCTTACAACAATTTTTTACTTAGTTATATATTAATGAGGATACAGCCTCATTGGCCCTAGGTCATGTGGCTAGAGAAAGCTAAGTTTGGGATTTGAGCCTAGCTGTTATCCCAAAGCCTGTATTTTTCTCAAGTCTTAACTCTTGAATCTTTACCATGGGCCTGTTCAATGTTTCAGAAATTATTTCCTTACAGTTGGATAACGGCGAGGACTGTAGTGTCATTAATAACAAAACAGGCCCGGCGCAGTGGCTCACACCTGTAATCGCAGTACTTTGGGAGGCTGAGCCAGGTCGATCACCTGAGGTCAGGAGTTCGAGACCAGCCTGGCCAACATGGAGAAACCTCATCTCTACTAGAAATACAAAAATTAGCTGGGCGTGGTGGCGAGCACCTGTAATCCCAGCTACTCCAGAGGCGGAGACAGGAGAATCGCTTGAACCCAGGAGGCAGAGGTTGCAGAGAGCTAAGATCGCGCCACTGCACTCCAGCCCAGCTGACAAGAGTGAAACTCCATCTCGAAACAAATAAAATAAAATAAAATAAAATTGGATCCCTTGTATCATACAAAAAAATTCCAAGTGGATTAAAGATGAAGTATGAAATGCAAAACTAAATTGTTTAGAATATATCTTAATTATCTTGAGTAGGGAGAGATTTCACAAAATACAAAAAACATCAACCAAAAAGGAAAAGACTGATGATTTTGGCTACATTGAAATTAACATTAGCCTATCAAAAGACATAATAAAAGTGAAAGATGAGACTTAGAGTGGTAGAAGATATTTGCAGCTTATATAACTAGTAATTAGTGTCTACAATATATTAAAACTTTTACAAATCGGTAAGAAAATGGCAAAAGATATAAACAGGAAATTGATAAAGAGGAAACATGAAAAACTGCTTAACCCCTCACAAGTAATCAGGGAAATGCACAAAACAACACTGAAACATCGTTTTCTCATCTCGCAGATTGACACAAGTTAAAAAACATGATGAATGTGAGTGAGGAAGTTGGGCGAGTGTACCCAGCTGATGGAAATGTAATTTGGTACAACCATTTTGGGGAAGAATCTCACATTCTAGTAAGGGCTGAAGATGTAATATCCTTCCACCCTGAATTTTCTAGGTCTGAACACAAGAGGATTTCTTACGCATGTACAACTGTGTATACACGGAGACACAGAAAAATGTTTATTGCAGTATCATTGACAATGCCACAGAATTGGAAATGCCAAGTGTCAATCAATGAATCGATGAATAAATTTTAAAATACTCATTTGATAAGTGTGTCCAGCAGTGAAAATGAAAGAACAAACAACTCTCTTTCACTGGTTGCAGTGATTATGTTTTATACTTTCATAATTTTCTACAGGAATGAAATCAGCAAAATTGATTTTAATGAGAAAGCCACAAAAAGAGAAAATTTTGGGGATTGCCAAGGAAAAATCATTTTGGAGATGAACCCCCTTTTTTTTTTACCCATTACAATATGATAATTTAACTTACTTTGTCTCTTTCCATAGTAACACAAATTATTTTAAATTCCACTGGAATATCTTCTTTGAAGTAACTGGTTCCGACCACACGAGGACAGTATTTGCATGGAAATATCTCCTTCAAAGTAGTATAGTGGGAAAACAGAGACACACACAAACTTTTTGTATTTAGATGTATTACTGTGTCTGGAGCGGATTCTGACACTGACCTTCAACTATCTTAGTCAATGGAAATTTTAAGTAAGTTACTGTCACAGCCACTGTTGTGTTAGAATACCATACTTATTTTCATTCGTTTCGAGTCACTCAGCATCTCTCTGCTGCAGATGTCAGGAAGGCTCATCTGGACTTTGGTGGTGTTTTTCTTTCAACCTGTTTCTTTTCTAACAGCTGTTTAGAAAATAAGTGGTACAGATCTGCATCAGGGGGAATTACTAAACTGTGATCATTTCACAAGGTTTTGTGACCTTTAGCATGTATTATTTTATTAATACGTCCAAGAGGAAAATGAAGCACTTTGCCCTCAGGGTTGGAAGAGAGATCTGCCACTTGGTTCTGGTTAGACTTTCCACGACACTGTTTTTTGACCCAACACCAGATTCCACCCACTTGGTGAAAAAGTGGAAAGAAATGAATAGTTTCCTGTTTTGAAGTTAGCACCAGACCTACACTAGATTTTCAGCATTGATGGCAACAAATTATACACTGGGAGTTTAAGATAGCATTTTGAGGCCGGGTGCGATGGCTCATGCCTGTAAACCCAGCACTTTGGGAGGCCAAGGTGGATGGATCACCCTAGGTCAGGAGTTCGAGACCAGCCTGGCCAACATGGCAAAACCCCTACTCTACTAAAAACACAAAAACTAGCCGGGCATAGTGGCACGCACCTGTAGTCCCAGCTACTCGGGAGGCTGAGGCAGGAGAGTCTCTTGAACCTGGGAGGCAGAGGTTCCAGTGAGCCGAGATCGTGCCACTGCACTCCACCTGGGTGACAGAGCGAGACTCTGTCTCAAAAAAAAAAAAAAAAAATAGCATTTTAATTCAAATATCTTTCCCACAGTGTTTAGCTCACTGCATTTTAGTTTAATGTCTT
Organism: Macaca thibetana thibetana; assembly: GCF_024542745.1. Taxonomy (NCBI): domain Eukaryota; kingdom Metazoa; phylum Chordata; class Mammalia; order Primates; family Cercopithecidae; genus Macaca; species Macaca thibetana. The sequence continues at coordinate 59,831,439 of NC_065595.1, forward strand.
CCCTAATGAAAATAAACCTGATCAATCCATTCCCCAACTGAAAATCCTTCAGTGGTTCCAAATGGCTTTCAAGACCTAATTAACTCTGTGTTCAAATGTTTATAAATCACCCGTGCCTAACAAGCATAAAACTAGATGTAAGCATCTCATGCCTATGGCCTTTATAAAACCACAGAACTAAATGTACATATACAAATTAAATGGGAACAAAACATCAATAAAATTCAAACTAACATTACTAATGGGCAATGAATATCATTTTGTTGAAATGAAATGGAGGCTTGCAATATATTAAATTGATGCAAAAGTAATTGTGGTTTTCGCCATTACTTTTAATGTTCAAAGTTTAAAACTGTTCTCTACAGCTTGGCATTTCTATCTGCTGTGGGGTGATTCCATTTTGACATTATTATTTTCTTTTTGAACTACTGTGAAAAATCCAAGATTTTTATAGTACATAGTGATAAAATTTAGCCTCTGCTTGACTCAGATGATTATTTTATTATGAAATCCATTGTTAAAGCAAACTAAATATGGCCTGAGAAGGACTCCATACTTCTATATTTGAGTCCTTGTGGATAAACTGCAACCTAACAAAATTAGTAGAAAAGATTAAAAACCTAATTTAGGAGTATGTGCCTGTAACAACAGATGAGTCTCAGCCAATCCCAGCGGCTGTGCTTCAACCAGTCATATGCTGCTGAGTGTTCAAACTGTGTTCAATAAGGTAAACGCCAACCTGTAACCAATCCAGCTGTTTCTGTACCTCACTGCCGATTCCTGTATGTCACTTTACTTTTTTGTGTCTATAAATCTGTTCTGACCACGAGGCACCCCTGGTCTGCGTCTGTTGTGATTCTGGGGCTGCCTGATTGGCGAATCATTCATTGTTCAATGAAACTCCTTTAAATTTAATTCGCTGAAGTTTTTCTTTTGACACCACCTCTGGTCTCGTTTCATTAGCCCATGGTAATAAAAACAGAATTATGTTATTGGAATGTCTACTCCTTGAGGGTGGGTCGTTTGTCTACCTTTTTCACTGTAGTTTTCTTACTATCTAGAATAGTGTGTGGTGCATGGAAGGTGTTCAGTAAATATTTCCTGACTGTAGGAGTTGATGAATGAAGAAATATTTGGCTCTAGTACATTATTATATGCAAATGCAGACCCTGAACTCTCGGGGGCAGTAACATTGTCCGATGGTCATCCAGAGGCTTAAACAATGTGTTAACATTGCTGATACAGTGTTCTGAGAAATTGACTATTGATTGATTTTTCTCTGTGTTTTTCTCCTACAGCCCTTCCCTTTCTTCTTACCCCAGCCATTCAAGCAGGTGCTTGGGTTCTATGCCGATGACCTCATGGGAGAGATCTGATTGGTCAGAAAAGCAGCAACTGGACTGGGCATGGTGACTCATGCCTGTAATCCAGCACTTTGGGAGGCCAAGGCAGACAGATTGCTTGAGCCCAGGAGTTCAAGACCAGCTTCGGCGACATGGCAAAACCCCGTCTCTACAGAAAAACACAAAAATTAGCCAGGCATGGTGGCATGCCGCTGAAGTCCCAGCTACTTGGCAGGGCTGAGGCAGGAGGATGGCTTAAGCCCAGAGGTGGAGGTTGCAGTGAACCGAGATCACGACACTGAACTCTAGCCTGGGCAACAGAGGGAGACTCCATCTCAAAAAATAAATAAATAAAAGTTAAAAAAAAAAAAAAGAAAGAAAGAAAAGCAACTATTGCTTGCAAGCTTCTTGGTTTGTGTTCCCTAAATTTCCAGAGGATAGAGGCATTTCAGAGTACACCCTTCCTCAGTGTGCTGGTTATCTTCCATTCCTGCCTCCACATCTACTCTCCATCTCCACCCTTATCTGTGCCCCTGAGGGTTGACCTTTATGAATCGCAAAATTGGGCCCTCTTGCCTTTTGGCTTCTGCTTAGATTTGGTCAGTGGGAGGCACTAGGGTGAGGTTGGAGGGCCACATCTCAGTGGCCACTTGTTTAGACAGATGTCATTCCTCCCACACCACACCCCCCACGTCCTTTGGTGTTGGGCTCTGTGAAAGGCCATGAAATTGTGACAAAACCCTGGAGATATGGGGTGAGGGGAAGAAAGAGACCTGAGGTTAAGTTGCCTGTCCTCCTGGTGGAATGGTAGACTCAAAATTAGAAATTAAGTTTAATGATAGAAAATTAAGTAATGTATTTACATATATAGATTTGCACACTGGGATTCATTCCTTCCATGGTTTTGCTTTAAAGGTTATCATTGCAATGGAAATCCAAAGCTTAAGAATTGTCATAGTGATCTCAATGGGCTCCACCCATGAATCCAATCTGAGAAACACTACACTATATTATGCTCAACTTTGGGTTATAGCATTCTAAAAGCTGGTTTCTTGTGAGCATGAATAAAAGTTGTGATTAAAAGTTACACTCTGGGAGGCAGCAAAACATAGTGGATAAGAATAAGAAACCTGGACTCAAAATCCAGCTTTGCCACTTACCAGAGATATGATTTTCAGTAAGTTACTTAATCTCTCTGTGCATGTTTCCTCACTTTTAAACAACACAAAATTTTGAGGATTAAATAAGACAATATGTGAAAATGACTTAGAAGGGTGCATATGATCTGCTCCCAATAAGTGTTATTATTATTATTATTACTATGATCTCAGTAGTCATTCAGGTGTTCCTTTATTTCGCTAATGTTTACTTACCACAAACCCTGAAATGTGCAGCAGGAGGTATTCATGCAGACGTGAATAAAGCATTCATCTGCTTCTGAGCAGCTGGCTAGCTGCTCACCAAAAAATCCATTCCTTCTTTTACTTGGGCCTGTGGCTAGACTACATTTCTAGCACCCTTGCAGGTAGGCATGGCACATCCATGAGTTCTAGCCAATGGTTTGTCAGTAGAAGTTTTTTATATGTCACTTTTCAGCCAGGGTTTTAAAGAGGCACATGTGCCCTCTTTATCCTCGTTCCCATTGTAGATTCTTGATGCAGAAGATGACAAAGCCCTGAGAAATGACAGAACCTGGGTTTCTGAATCACTATGTGGAAGAGAGCCGTCAAGCAACTAGGAATATCTACCTCACACTGAATTAAGGCAAGAAGTAAACTTCTATTTGTCTTTGAACCTTATATACTATTACAAAGGTCTGTTTGTTATAGCAACTGGTATTATCCTAATTAATGCATTCTTCTTCTAATTGATGGAACCATGATGGAAAGGGTACATGCATTGCAATCAAGGATGCTGTCTATTTGGATTCAAATTTTTAGGAGAGTGGGGAAGAAGCTAGAAAAATGGGATCCTTGGCCGGGCGCGGTGGCTCAAGCCTGTAATCCCAGCACTTTGGGAGGCCGAGACGGGTGGATCACGAGGTCAGGAGATCGAGACCATCCTGGCTAACATGGTGAAACCCCGTCTCTACTAAGAAATACAAAAAACTAGCCGGGCGAGGTGGCGGGCGCCTGTAGTCCCAGCTACTCGGGAGGCTGAGGCAGGAGAATGGCGTGAACCCGGGAGGCGGAGCTTGCAGTGAGCTGAGATCCGGCCACTGCACTCCAGCCTGGGCTACAGAGAAAGACTCCGTCTCACAAAAAAAAAAAAGAAAAAGAAAAATGGGATCCTTTTACATCCTGTCTTTTTATTGAAGCCAGACCCCTTTCAGATCCTCCTGATCTCACCATTGTGTCTTACCCTGGCCAGTATTTTCCCCGACCTTTCCTTTATCATTTTCTTTGTTTTTAAGGCTGCTCGCAGAAGGCAGCCTCCATAGTTCAACCATGAATGGCATCCACTAAAAGTGCTGACCCCTTTTTAATATCTGGGTCATGCTTTGTGTGTCTTTTTGCATTAGTGTGATGAAAAGGACTTCCTTTGGTTCCTTTCCCAAATGATCAATTGGCAATTTGTACAGTAGGTTGAAAGGTTGATCCTGCAACAGTTCATAAATAACATGACTTATTAATCAAAGAAATTTCATAATACACAAGGCATTTTCACTGTTTCTTTTAAAATAAGGTTTGTTATTATTTTTGGAAAACATTTTAAAATTCTAGATTAATTGCACATTTACTTCTTTTTTTTCTTTTCATATCTTTTATTTTTATTTTAGATTCAGGGAGCACATGTGCAGGTTTGTTACAAGGGTATATTGCATGATGCTGAGGTTTTGGCTTCTGTTGATCCCATCACCCAGCTAGTGAACATACCATAGTACCCAATAGCAGAATTTTAAGTCCTTCCCCACTCCCTCCATCTCCCTTTTTGGAGTCCACAGTGTCTGTTGTTCCCATCTGTATGTCTGTGTGTACACAAGCACATCTGCTTCTTGAGACAAAATACCTTACTTTCAATAAGCACTTTTCTGGAATATAGGGTCTACACCTTTACTAAATGGCAAGAACAGGTAGTGGTTCCCATACTGTTTTATCACCATCCTCCTGCCTAACTTCTTATGACATGGACAAACACCCATGCAGCAAACCTGCATCTGCACTTAGACAGGCCTGTGCAGAGTAGACTTATGTCAACATTGGTTTGGAGGGTACTGCTGCAATTCAGGACAGCTCAGGGAGGCCCGGCATGGTTAGTTCCAGCATGACCCTGCTCCAGGCTGTCTGGAGGCCTCCCTAAAGGAAGATGTGGGTGGTGTCCAGTTCTCTACTTTCTCCAGGGCACTGCAACCTTGGCTTAAGAGGTGTAATAACACAACTGAAAACAAATCATAGGCTCATTTTTACCTGGAGTTGCCAACTGTCCTGGATTGACTACTCTCATCTAATAAGCAAGCCTGAATCTCAGAAATATAAGCACTTCAGAAACACTGCAAGTTCTCTTTCTCTCTTTCTGTCTCTCTGCCCCAAGCCCCTAAACCAAAAGAAGACAATACTTCTTAAGTTGCAATATGCAGATTCAAGTACCCATATTGATAATATTTGCTATCAGGACTTCATTTTACATTTTAAAATAATATGCCACCTCTGAAAAAAATTATTGTTTTGGCAGGTTTTCAGGAAACAAATGCTCACCATGTGAGATTTTAGAAAAAAGGAAGGGAAATTCGTCACTCAATACTTTGAAGCATCCAGCAACTTCTAAATCCCTGGAAAAATCAACACAAAGCAAGCCTCTTGCAGATTTCTTAACTTTTCTCTTCTCCTAGGAGATGCCAGTCTCTCAGCTGGCTGGAACACAATTTGTGAGCCAGGATTGGCCCAATCCAAATTGTGGCTTTTCATTCTTCTATAGCAGTGGCTTCCAAATGGGCAATCACAGCCACAGCCTAAAGTGTGCACCTGAAAACTAGGCAGAGTGGGATTTGGCACTACAGGCATTTTTTCTGATCTCCTCCATAGAGGGTGTCATGTTCTGGCCAGTCACTGAGTAGGAGTGACCACCCACTGGGCAAGGAGCTTATGGGAGAAACTACGCATTCCCCAGCCTCACATTACTCCCAGGGTAAGTTGCCAAGGAAATGCACAAACGTAAGTGCCAAAGAGTCTCACATCACATATCTGCCCTGAACTTACCACGGCAGGAAAATTAACAGCTACCTACCACTTACCAGCAGAGTGAAAAAGAAAGATCACAGGGTCTTGGTGCTTGCTGAAAATGGACTGCTGCTGCAATACAGTCCCGCTCGGGGTGGCCCTAAGGAACATGGGCAGAAATGTAAGCAGTACACTTGGTGGTTCACTTTATAAACCGGGAAAAATGGCCTGAGAACAGATTGGCATGGACTCTGGGGCAAGGATGAATGGCTTGGCTGCTTAAGTGGTCAGGGCCCAGAAGGAATCAGACAGGAAGGTCCATGACAGAAAAAAGGGAGAGGCATGAGGATAGACCTATGGTTGCAGATACAAAGTATGTGTATCTTTGTGCCTTAGATTAAATTAATGCCCACCAGGGAGCTCCCACTATAGAGGAAGCTCTCAACAATAAGGTGAACAGGATGTCTCCTTTCATAGATATGAACAGCTAATGCTGAGCCTTCACCATGACACCATGTCTTAAGGAGACCAGACCAGCCACTTGGCAGCAGATTGATTCCAAATTCACTTTGTCCTTATGCTGCCCACGTGTCTCTGTTAGCACCACCATCCCGGTACTCACAGAATACCCGATTGTAGTACTCATGGCATATGGCCTTGAGATCCACTGCTCTCATCAGCTATTGGATCAACTGGAAGTAGCTAGTCTAACAGGAGAGTGGAAAGATTATTTGAAGGCTCAGGTAGGGTGCTAGCTTTGGGGCAATAGCCTATAGGATTAGGGTGCTGTTCCCCAGTATGTAATATATGCATGAAAACAGTGGCTACAGTACTATCTTCCCGATAACTAGAACTCGCAGGTACAGGAGCTGGGGAGTAGAAGTAGCTTTGGATTCTTTTACAATCACTGTTTCTCAAGCTTATGGCTTTAGGTTCTGCCATATTCATGGTTCTGGTTCTCACAGGGGAAACCAGGCAGTCACTGAACTTGAAGCTGTGACTACTGCCGGGTCCTTTGAGGCTATTCAATGTCAGTGAACAAATTGGCAAAGAAAAGAATTACTACATTGACAGGTGAAATTGACCCTAATTACCAAGAGGAGCTAGGGCTGCTCTGACATCATGGAGTGTGACTGGAACCCGGGGGACTCAGTGGGGCATCTCTTGGTTCTTCCATGCTCAGGGGATAACAGGAAATGGGCAAGTGCAATAGCTGTGACTCATTGAGGCCAAGGCAGACAAGGACTCAGTGCTGAAGTTCTGGGTCTGCCCATCAGGCAGCCTTGAGTCCCCAGAGTGCTGGCCAATGGTGAGTGAAATCAAGAACGGGGCTGAGGGAGGGAAGTGAAGCCTTTATCTATCTTGGGATCTGCTTTCCAGGGAACTCAAGAATGGCCCCCTCACCTGGCACAACATCTGGAACATAATGGGGGGGGGCCCTGTGTTGTTGACTGTATGAATCTCGATGAATACATGAATGAGTAACTGTGCGCAGTGTCCTGCAGTGAAAGTGCTCAAGTTAATTCATGCTTGAGAATTGCTTCGGGATCTCAGGGGAGTCTACATGTGAATGCGTGGCACTCCCAGCTCCTGCTTCAGCAAGGTCCTCTGCGTGTCCCTCCCACAGAACCAGGGTTCTTGTGTTGAAGGCTCACACAAAACTTTGGAAGTGCGCCAAACCACCTCTCTGCTTGCCTCCCCAAGACACTGTGTCACCAGCGGGAATTCATTATTCCTGCAAGTCAGAGCGACACAGAGAAATACAAGCCTTAGGGCCTAGCCATTTTCTTTCTCTCAAATAAAAAAGCCAAGTCACACATGGCTACAATTTGAATGCAGTGTCACTTGCATACTTTATTGCTGCACACACAAACCAGTTGGATATTTTTGTAAGTGACTGACTGAATTTAGTTTTAAAATTATGCCATGTACCTTATTTCGATAAATGACCAAAATAGCCAGTGCGTGTAATGTAATTACAGTGTTGACAGTGGTCTAAGGCTCAGTGAGATGAAAAATTGCTTTCCCTCCACCCCTTCATTTCTGTCTTCTGAGATCAGTTGGCTGGAGATGAATTCTCAACTTATGAGCTATTTCTTGAAATGGCCTGGATGGGCCCAGAAGTGTTTTTGCCTAACTCCTGATCGTGAAAGCAGAAACCTTGCAGATAGGGTCATAAAATCTATCAGGCTTTCACTCAATTCCCATAATATTGCTTCCTCTTAGTCTTGACATACTAATGATTTGGCTCAATGATTCTCAACTCATAGGTCTCCAGCCCATTCTCGAGTGCTAAAATTTTTGGTGGCATCCTGAAGAGAATGAAATACCCAAAACCACAGTAAACGAGTAAGCAGTAATTACCATGCAATCACTATTAGGGTTTAACACTTGTCCTGGTGTCTATACAAGCATCCACAGTTATTGCCTCATTCACCTGGCAGTTTTTCAGCCGGATGGTGTTTGAGAAGAGCTTTTCACTGCCTTGACCTTTCAATGACATGCTTAAATAAGTATAAAATTCAACTTTGGTACTGGCCCCATAAAAATATACATTTTGTGTGGCACGTATACACCATGCAATACTGCTCAGCCATAAAAAAGAATACAATTACATCTTTTGCAGCAACATGGATGGAGCTGGAGGCCGATATCCTAAGTGAAATCACTCAGAAACATAAAGTCAAATATCACATCTTCTCACTCATAAGTGAGAGCTAAATACTTAGTATGCATGGACATAGCGGAATAATAGACTCCAAAAGGTGGGAGGGGGTTAGGGGTTGAAAACAGTACCTACTGAGGACAATGTACACTATGCAGGTGATGGGTCCACTAAAAGCCCAGACGTCACCACTACATGATACATCTATGTAACAAAACTGCACTCATACCCCTTAAATCTGTAAAAATAAAAATAAAAAATACATTTTGCCCCTATAATTACAGAGAGCTGCACATAGCTCTGTATTCCTTTTCACAGCCTTCTCACCTCTGTGTTTCATCTTTTGAACATGTCTGCAACAGCTAGTATTCCAGTTGTACCAAAAAGGAAATTTCTACCGTGATCAAAATTTGGCTGCATGTTAGCAATGGGTTTGTGGGATGCCACAGTGCTACATGTAACCTACCAGTTAAGAACCATGGGTCTGGCTAGTCGTGATGGCTTCTGTGAAGAAAGAAGCACAAGGGTGACGAGTTATGTTTGTTTAGATAAAGTTATCCAAAAATTAGGTAAAAGGATGACTATAGATGCATGCAAATGTCACCCTGCAGTGTTGACCCCCAAGCCCATCCAAGGGCCATCTGAACCTCCAGGGAAATGTAACTTTGACGACTATGTCGATTGTGGCTCAAACACTATAAAGTTAGACTTTAGTGAAGATAATTGGTAAGCTGCAAATGTTTTTTGTCTGGCAGAGGGGCAGTTAACTTCTGTTTGGCTAAAATATAATTCCAAACGTTATGACTCCATTGCCCTGTGGGACAGTTTTGTATCTAATTTAGTGGTCTTATTCTAACAATCTTTTTTTTAAAAAAATATACTTTATTTTTCTAGAACAGTTTTAGAAGTACAGAAAAATTGAGAAGATAGTACTGAGGGTTTCCTTATACCCTGCACTTGGTCTTCCCTATTACGAATATCTTACATTAGCATGATACATGTTATAATGAGTGAACCGATATTGATACATCATTATTAACCAAAGTTTTCCTTAGTGTTTTTTTAATTGTTGTTGTTTTGTTTTTGTTTTTGTTTTTGTTTTGTTTTGTTTTGAGACAGAGTTTTGCTCTTGCTGCCCAGGCAGGGATGCAATGGCACAGTCTTGGCTCACTGCAACCTCTGCCTCCCAGGTTCAAGCGATTCTCCTGCCTCAGCCTCCTGAGTAGCTGGGATTACAGGCATGCACCACCACGCCCAGCTAATTTTGTATTTTTAGTAGCGAGGGGGTTTCTCCATGTTGGTCAGGCTGGTCTCGAACTCCCGACCTCAGGTGATCCACTGACCTCGGCCTCCCAAAGTGCTGAGATTACAGGTGTGAGCCACCGCACCTGGCCCCTTAGTTTTGACCTACTATCTTTTTCTGTGTCAAGATCCCATCCAGGATCCCACACTACATTTAGTTGTCAAGTCTCCTTAGGCTCTTGTTGGTGTGGCAGTTTCTCAACCTTCTTTGTTTTCAATGACTTTGACAGTTTTGTGGAGTACTGGTTAGGTATTTTGTAGGATGTCCCTCTATTGGAATTTCTCTGATGTTTTCCTCATGATTAGACCCATTTTCTGGGTTTGGAGGAAAAGACCAACAGGTAAACTGCCATTTTCATTACGTCATAGCAAGGGTACATGTTATCAACAGGATTTATGACTGTTGAGTTTGATCTTCATCACCAAGCTAAGGTAGCGTTTGTCAGGTCTCTCCACTGCAAATCAGTTTTCCTCTTCCTTTCCATGATGTGCTCTTTGGAAGGCAGTTATCTGCAGCCCACACCTAAGGAGTGAGGATTTGGACTCCCCTTCCTTGAGAATTGAGTAGCTACATAAATAATTTGGGATTCTTCTTCATGGGAGAGTTGTCTCTTCTCCTCCCCTTAATAAAGTATTCAATCATTTATTTGAACAGTATTTTAAAATAGGCAATTCTCCCACCTCAGCTTCCCACAGTGCTGGGATTATAGGCATGAGCCACCATACCTGGTCCTGATCATCTTATGGTCTCCATAGTCTTGTCTTTTCCAGAATGTTACATAATTGGAATTATACAGTATGTAGCCTTTTCAGACTGGTTTCTTTCTGTTAGCAATGTGCATTTAAGGTTATGTCCTAGCTTTTTGTGGCTTGATATCTCATTTCTTTTTGTTGCCAAATTACATTCCATTGACAGGTATACCACAGTTAGTTTATCCATTCATCTACTGAAAAACATATTTGTTGTTTCCAGTTTTTGGCATTATGAATAAAGGTGCTACAAACATTCATGCCTATAAACCTTTTTTCACTATCTATATCCTGACTCCATAAGACGTGGATGTCCATGTCCTGATTTTTTTTTTTTTTGAGACGGAGTCTCGCTCTGTCGCCCAGGCTGGAGTGCAGTGGCGCGATCTCGGCTCACTGCAAGCTCCGCCTCCCGGGTTCACGCCATTCTCCTGCCTCAGCCTCCCGAGTAGCTGGGACTACAGGCGCCCACAACCGCGCCCGGCTAATTTTTTGTATTTTTAGTAGAGACGGGGTTTCACCGTGGTCTCGATCTCCTGACCTTGTGATCCGCCCGCCTCGGCCTCCCAAAGTGCTGGGATTACAGGCGTGAGCCACCGCGCCCGGCCATGTCCTGATTACTTTAAGCCAGTTTTTCCATCCTGCTAGCTCCATCATTAATAACATGTACCCATTGGATATTTGTAGGAAAATATGTTTTTTTAAAAAATTATTTTTAGAAATGGTGTCTCACTAATTGCTCAGGCTGGTCTTGAACTCTTGGCCTCAAGCCATCTTCCTGCCTCAACCTCCTGAGAGCTGGGATTACAGGTGCAAGCCACCATGCCTGGCACAAAAATTATGTTTTTAACTTTTTGACAATCATGACTTGATGTGCTACTTTCATAAAATGCCTCTGCCTCTAGGATGATGTAAATATTGCTTTTGTGACATAGGGTACATGCCACATGACCTGACTTCAAGACTTGCCGCTAACCTCATTTCCATAGGCAGGAACTTTGATGTGGCCTTGGGCTGGGTGGGAACTTCTAAGGCTGAGCCAAGGGAACATTTCTGACCAGTGGTGCTATTGTTGGTGCCCTCTTACAAGAGTGGTTTTGAAAGTACTACTTTGCTTTTAAAGCTAATTAGGATCATCCTGTGTGCCCTGAAACGGTAGGTCACATTATGACTCCCAATTATATTATTATTATATTGTAAGGAGAGTGGGAAAATAGTGGAATGGAAATAAGACTAGGCTTAGGGCTCTGCTACCCAGCAGCAAGTCCATTAACACTCTGAGCCCCTGGGTCCTCATTTTGTAAAGTAGAAGCATAATAGCAACATAAGAATAATATGACTGATAAAATATCTTAATCCATAGAGGTATTTGGTCCTAAATAGATAAAATTATATGTGTGAAATAATCTCTTTCTTTCTTTTTTTTTCCTTGAGACGGAGTTTCAATCTTTTCACTCAGGCTGGAGTGCAGTGGTGTGATCTCGGCTCACTGCAACCTCTGCCCCCCAGGTTCAAGCAATTCCCCTGCCTCAGCCTCCCGAGTAGCTGGGATTACAGGCACGTGCCAGTATACCCAGCTAATTTTGCATTTTTAGTAGAGACAGAGACAGGCTTTCACCATGTTGGCCAGGCTGGTCTTGAACTCCTGACCTCAGGTGATCCACCCACCTTGGCCTCCCAAAGTGCTGGGATTACAAGCATGAGCCACCATGCCTGGCTGTGTGAAAAAATTTCTAAGCACTATAGAAGAATAAATTATATGTCTACTATAAGTATTGGCAAACTTTTTCTGCAAAGGGACAGATAGTGAATATTTTCAGCTTTGCAAGCCATTATGGTTTCTGTTGCAATGATTCAACTCTGCCATTGTAGTTCAAAAGCAGCCATAGACAGTACACAATGAGCACAGCTGTGTTCCAATAAAACTTTATTTACAAAAACAGACAGTGAGCTGTATTTGGCCTGTGGACTGTAGGATGATGATCCCTGGTCTAGTAAGAGCATGGAAGGAAATAACCTTTCTCTTGAGATTTCTTCCAAATACAGTGCTAGGGAGGACATTTAATAATTTAGCCACTGTATTGATTCACAGACTAAAAAGTTCCTGGGTGGGATTAAGGAGTTGCTGGTCAGCCCAACTTTATTATTATTATTATTTTTTGACAAAATCTTGCTGTGTCACCCTGGCTGGAGTGCAGTGGTGAGAACACTGCTCATTGCAGCCTCAACTTCCTGGGCTCAAGCAATCTTCATGCCTTAGCCTCCCATGTAGCTGAGCCCATAGATGGGCACCACCACAACCGGCTAATTTTTTTAAGTTTAATTTTTTGTAGGAATGGAGTCTCACCTTGTTGCCCAGGCTGGTCTCAAACTCCTCACTCCAACTCTTTAAAAAACACAGCTACTTCCTTGCACTCTTCTCAGGGTCTCATCTTTCCTATGGGTGGAGCTAACCTACTCTTTAAGGAGCAGCAGCTCTTTTGTCTATCCATAAAACTGCTAAGCCACTCAACTGGGCCATATTATTAGGTGTCTGGGCTGACTAAAAGCTGTTATTTCCTAAGCTGCACTGGGGACTTGAAAGACAGAATGACAAGGAAGGGAAGGGAATCAAGGCTGCAGCTTGCATTTTAGGAGCCAGATGCTGTGCTAGGTGCTTTTCCTACATTAATGAAATGAAATTTGCAAGAATTCTATGAGATAGGTATTAGTACACCCATTTTGTATTTAGTACATGTGTTTAATTTTACAGTTAGCACATTCAGCTTCTCATATATGTCAATTTCTTGAGTCCTAACATCCCAATTTCCACAGGGAGCAGAAAATTTAATTTTGTCAATTCAAAGCAACTCAGTCACTTCTGGATTTAAAAATGGTTCCTGCAGCTTCAAACTCAGTTAATGCAAGATCTTCCTTCTCCCCCTCCTTTCCCCTCCCATAGGATGTTCTAGGTTTCTGGGGGGTTGGCATGTGTATCATCCTGCGATGACAGGGGTTCAGCTGCACACCGGCCTCTGCCGTTGCCGAGTTCTGTTGAGAGCTGTCTTTTCTGGCCCTCATGGTCCTGTTGGGTTTCCTCTCATGTTTGTGAAGATCACACACTCTTCTTGTCTCTAGCCCTGGCTTCTTTGGTATTGTGGCTTGTACTCGGTCACTTTCCTGTTCCTTGAGGGACTCACAGGCACCTTTTGCTTATGGTTCTGTGAGACTGTCCTGAAATTCATCTGACCAGGGCGTTCCCTCAGCCATTGCTAGGTGTCAGTCCATTCGGGGTGCTGCTATAACAAAATTCTATAAACTGGGTGGCCTGTAAACAAGACATTTATTTCTCACATTTCTGGAGTCTGGGAAGTGAAGATCAAGATGCTGGCAGATTTAGTATCTGGTGAGGGCCTGCTTCCTAGTTCATAGATGGCACATGCTTGCTGTGTCCTCACAGGACACAGAGAGAGAAAGAGAGAGAAACAATGGGAGAGAGAGAAAGTTAGCTCTGCTCATGTCTTTTCTTGTAAGGGTGCTAATCCCATTCATAAGAGCTCCACTCCATACCTAACCACCTCCCAAAAGTCCCATCTCCTAATACCATCACCCTAGGGGCCAGGATTTCCCCATATGAATTGTGGGGGGACATGAGCATTTAGACCAGAGCACTAGGCTGCCACTCTGCAGCCACCTGGGATGTGAGGCTTCTCCATAAGACTTTAATTCTCCTGAGCTGCTCCGTGGGGAGCCAGGCAATAGTGTCTGCGGCAGGCAATGGTGTCTGTGGAGGCAATGGTGTCTGTGGAGACAGTCTAAAGATATCTAAGGTCTCTCTGGCCCTGGAGAGGGTCTAAGGATATCTGGGGTTTCTCTCTTATTTTCTGAATAAGTGGCATCAGTTTGCAAACCCTCCCCAGCTGTGTAAATGGTTTCGGCATGCAGTCTTTGTTATCTTACCCCAGGAGGGCTAGCTGCTGTCTTTGTCTTGGATGACAGATTTTTTTTTTCTTTCTGGAACTGCCTCCTAAATGCCCTGTGATAGCCAAGTTTCCAAGGAAAATGGCCATACAGAGCTCTGTCCACTCAAGTGATGTGGCTTATGCCACCTCTAGGCTCTCCTGAGTTTTACACGGCTTTATGGTCTCATACTAACCACGTAAGGAGCTGAGACAGGGCTGGGGAGAGGGCAGAGTGGCTGCCATCAGTTATGTGATTGGAACCCGTGTGTCCTACCAATGACGACAATGTCACGCATACTCTCAAACAGCAGCTCTGCCAAGAATGGTGCATCCCTGGCTGGGACAGATAGCCTGTCACCTTCTCCTGTGGTGACAAACCCTTGGTTGTTTGTTTCATTTCTTCTAGAAACAAATATGACAAGGTTGAGATCAGATTAACTATAGATCAGTTTAGGATTCTGTTTGTTTCTTAATTCAATCTGATTCCTATTTATTGGGTGCATTTCATGTGTAAGACATTGTGCCAGGTGGCAATAAAAATGTAAAATAGTTCTTTTCTGCAGATGGGGGATGAGAAGGGAAAAAAGTAAGAAAAGAAAGACCTAGCTACGGCCTCAAGAGGTGTCTGTTGCCTAGTGAGGGATGGGGTAGACAGATACTCTGGGAACTCAAAAATCCCCGCAAGAGGGTCAGTGCCTTCAGAGAGGAACAAAGGATGCATGAGAGGGTTTAAAAAGTTGTTCTGGTTGGTGTCTTCATGGAGGATGTAGCATTCAGGCAGAATTTGTAAGGAGGGCCCGATTTCACTGGGTGGAGGTGTGGATGAGGGGTATTCTACCTGGGGAAGCCAATCAGGAATATAGAAATTCCGGACTTCTTGGCCCTCTACAGACCCCAGACCACCTGTAATTTCCTTTCACATTCCCAAGGCCAACTCTTCTCCATTTTCCCAGAAAAGAAAGAGAAAGAAAGAAGAAAGAAAGAAAGAGAAAGAAAGAAGAAAAAGAAAGGAAGAAAGAAAGAAAGGAAGAAAGAAAGGAAGAAAGGAAGAAAGAAAGAAAGGAAGAAAGAAAGAAAGAAAGAAAGAAAGAAGAAAGAAAAAGAAAGAAAGAAAGAAAGAAAGAAAGAAAGAAAGAAAGAAAGGAAGGAAGAAAGAAAGAAAGAAAGAAAGAAAGAAAGAAAGCAGGATTGAAACCTGGGCCTGTTTGGCTTCAAAGCCCATGCTCCATTCATTCAACACTAATTAAAGCAGAGGACTCTGAGAGGCTCAGTGACTCTAGAATCCAGGGTGTTTTCTCCAAATTAGATCTCTTTGACATCCATAGCGTTGGAGGCCAAAATCACTCTTTGCTCATTGACAAGGAAGGGATTGGTCTACTGCATTTATCTAAAGTGTACAAATCAGGATTCCTACACGTCCTTGGTTCTTTTACAAAGAGAGGGTGTTCTTGGTGGCTCATTTGTTTCCTGTGGCCAAGAAGAACAGAATACAATGCACAAAGCCCAGGCAGTCAATAAGATTAGCGTTAAAACACAGAAGACAACATGACAGAGAGGAAACCAGAAGACCATGGGTTCAAATCCCAGCTTGTGGGAAAACTATTTAACCAGCCTGATCTTCAGTTTCCCTGGATAGGAGCTGGAGATAATACAGGTCAAGTTCCTAACCACAGTAGGTGTTATAATAGCTATTCCAGAGCCAGCACTTCATACTCATTTATGTCATGCCTGATCCAGCTCCTTTGCTCCATGGCATAGGAAGTGATTTTAAGAATCTTACAACTCCCTGCAGCTTCCAGGCATGATTTAGTGGGGTACAGGCACTGAGTGATGATTAAAGAATATAGCAAACTCTGGCACAAAATGTTAGAAGACCAGCCAATGGACAATTCTCCATCCCTGGCCCAGAGGACTAAATGGAGACCCCTTGGTTAAGCCCATTTAATTACCTGTCTGGATGAACTGTCAGAAGGAGCCCAAGCCCTGGCAGCTGACCCCTTCCCCAAGTTGCACAGTGATCCTTGCTTTGCAAACTCAAGGCTAATAAGTCATTGGAGGAGGCTGGAGTACAATCCCATCTATGAAGGCAGGGCTGGCTGGAGATGGTTATTCATATACTCATTCACTGAAAAAAATGTGAAAACCACTCAAAACCTCTGAGAAATTAAAGTTGGTTTTCATAAGGCTGCTTCCCCCTGGCCTTCTGCTCATCTGGTATAACCTGTGCATGCTACATACTTATTTGAACAGCGGTATGTAGGAGAGGAAGGATGAAAGAGTGGAATAAAATGTTGTCGACATCTGCCTTGTGACTTAGAAAATAAATATGATGCCATGCCATTAAGGGATTCTTCTGAGAAAAATGAAGTTATTGCACAAAGAAACAGATTCTTAGAAAGACTGAAAAATTTGCTTGCACTTCTAAAACTGCTGAGTATGACGAAGAAATGAGATGCGCCATCACATTGCCATTCAGGACAGGTTCTAAAATGTTTCCCTGACTCAGGGCCAGATTTTGGTAAAGAGAATGAAGAGAATGAGTCTGGTTTACCATGTGATTCTTTTACTCAATCTTCCATTCACACACACACACACCCCAACTATTAGCAAAATCATGAATTCCTTCACTTCTCCTGCTTAGTTCCTTCCCTTCCTTCCTTCCTTCCCTTCCTTCCTTCCCTTCCTTCCTTCCTTCCTTCCTTCCTTCCTTCCTTCCTTCCTTCCTTCCTTCCTTCCTCCCTCCCTCCCTCCCTCCCTTCCTCCCTTCCCTCCTTCCCTCCCTCTGTCCCTCCCTCCCTCCCTTCTTTCTGTCCGTCCTTTCTTTCTTATTTTTGAGATGGAGTATCGCTTTGTCACCCAGGCTGGAGTGCAGTAGTGCGATCTCAGCTCACTGCAACCTCCGCCTCCTGGGTTCAAGCAGTTTTGTTCCTCAGCCTTCCAAGTAGCTGGGATTACAGGTGCCTGTCATCATGCCCAGCTAATTTTTTTTTTTTTTTTTCAGTAGAGACAGGGTTTCGCCATGTTGGCCGAGCTGGTCTCAAACTCCTGGCTTCAGGTGATCCACCTGCCTCAGCTTCCCAAAGTGCTGGGATTATCAGTGTGAGCCACCACGCCTGGCTTTTAACTTTTTTTTGAAAAGGTCTCGCTCTGTCAACCAGACTGGAGCACAGTGGCACAATCTCGGCTCACTGCAGCCTTGACCTCCCAGGCTCAAGTGATTCTCCCACCTCAGCCTCCCCAGTAGCTGGGACTACAGGCAAGCACCACCACGCCCAGCTAATTTTTGTAGTTTTTGTAGAGATGGGGTTTCACCATGACGGCCAGGCTGGCCTCGAATTCTTGGGCCTGAGCCATCCTCCTGCCTTGGCCTCCCAAAGTGCTGGGATTATAGGCATAAACCACCATGCTGGCCTCTCTCTTAATCCAGTAAGTTTTAGGCTTTTCAGCTAACCTGTAGATTACCTAACGCAATGAAGGAGTTTTGTCTTTTACTACCCAGAGCACTTGGTGCAGGAGGCAGCTCTACCTCCAGGTGGGGTTTGTTGGGAAAGGATTCAGATGAGAAGTGATGCTTGAGCTGAGTCTTAAAGGAGGTGTTTTCCAGGTAAAGGCGGCAGGGAAAGAAAACCCAGGGGGAGTATGGAGGTGAGAAAGAGGCTAGTGGAGGGTGCAGGTGCATAGTCTGGCTGTGCTAGTGCCAGGGCATGGGTGATGGTTCCCACCTGGAAAGAAGGCTAGACTTGGAGCTGGGAACCAGATACCAAGTACCCTGTGGCCCCTACAGGTATGTCCTACGGTCAACCAGGATCGTTTGGAAGATTTTAAGCCGAGGGTGAGGGGTAGATGGACTCAGATTTGGGGACCTGAGTGGGGAACCTGATCAGATTTGCTTTTTGGAAAGTGACTGTGACAGAAACGTGAGCCATGGGCAAGTCTTCAACCTGAGCCTCAGTTTCCTCATTTCTCAAGAAGGAGCAATAGATGTGCATGAAGACTGGAAGAGATGATGTATGTGAAAAGTGGTATATGTCAACTATTATATGACTTTGAGTCATGAATCGGGTAACATGCTTACTGTCTCAAGAAGAGATCAGTTTTGTCATCTGGGGCAAAACACACATGCTTGGTATTGTTTCTTGATTTATACAGCTGTTTCCTTAAACTTTTTTTTTTTAATGGGAGCAGCTATTACTACTTTTTGTCTGTTTCAGCTTAAACTCTGTTATAAATTGGAAGGACTGAGTTGTTGAACATTGATTGTAGAAAAGGAAAAGAAAGTTTTTATTTTTTGCCTTGTTGTGCATTCATTCTTTCAAAAGCCATTTAAAGTAAGAAACATTTTCTATCTTCTTATAGTAAGTAGCAAGTCAGGTGCCTGAAGACCCCATCATATTTTACTAAAACTCTCCACTCCAAAAGAGCATCAGTTGTGTAGGTGAATAGAAAACTGGTGTGTAGGCCAGGCATGGTGGCTCAAGCCTGTAATCCCAGCACTTTGGGAGGCCAAGGCAGGTGGATCACCTGAAGTCAGGAGTTCGAGACCAATCTGGTCAAAATGGCGAAACCCTGTCTCTACTAAAAATACAAAAATTAGCTGGGCATGGTGGCACGCACCTGTAGTCCCAGCTACTCCAGAGGCTGAGGTGGGAGAATCGCTTGAACCTGGGAGGTAGAGATTGCCGTGAGCCGAGATCGCGCCACTGCACTCCAGCCTGGGTGACAGAGCGAGACTCTGTCTTAAAAACAAACAACAAACCTGGTATGTAAATAGCTAAATATAGAGACATACAGGAGGCATCTTATAATGTGTGATTATTCATCTGATTTTATTCAGTGTGCTATTAAGAAGGACCCTTGCTTCTAAAGAAAATTAGAACATTTTCAAAGCTTGCATGTGAATCCTGTCTACTCAGTGATGGACTGACTCAGGAAACCACATCACCTCCCCAAGCCCCAGTCCCTGTGAAATGGGGAGTGTAGTAAGACCTACTTCCCAGGGCTGTTGGGAGGATCAGGCGAGACAATCTGATTGAAGCACTTCGACCAGTGCCTGATAAATAACACGTGTTCGGTAAGTTATTATTAGGGCTGGGAGAGGAATAGCTTCAGCTGCGAAAGGTAACACTAGTCTACCCTGATGATGGTATTAGATACTTATTTTCAAGTTTCTTCTGAAGACAAATTTTAATTGATACTTGAAAAACAGGAAGAGCATGAAAAAGAGGACTCAGTGTAGTCTGTAAGGGCTGTTGAGCCTGGAGAGGTACTGGAATGCGGTGCCTGCCTTGTGTTGCAGGCTTCAGCAGTTTAGGCCCAGATGACCGTGGGTCCCACCTGCCTGACAGCAGGGCACACAGGTGCTGAGCAGTTGGCCATTACTGGGCTGTGAAAACAGCATGAATGGGGAATGGGGATTGTGGGCAAAGCAATACAGTCCACGTGTTTGCAGGTGGGAAAGTCAAACTGTGTCTTTATTCTTTTACCATTTTATTTGGGATAGGTAGCAGCACCACCTGGGAAGACCCTTGGGAAGGAGGAGAAGGAATCTGTTGGATGGAAATCTTACCTTTGAGCATCAGTTATATTTAATGCCTAGTTTAAGCCCTTTTCATATTAGACTTTCCAACAGCAAGTCAAGGAAAGTCAAGGACTGGAAGGAAGATGGGCTCAGAGGAAAGGTTCTTTTTTTTTTGGAGATGGATTCTCGCTCTGTCACCCAGGCTGGAGTGCAGTGGCGCGATCTTGGCTCACTGCAATCTCTGCCTCCTGGGGTCAAGTGATTCTCCTGCCTCAGCCTCCCAAGTGGCTGGGATTACAGGCATGTGCACTATGCCTGGCTAATTTTCATATTTTTAGTAGAGACGGGGTTTTGCCATGTTGGCCAGACATGCCATGAGGTCAGGCTGGTCTCGAACTCCTGACCTCAAGTGATTCGCCTGCCTCGGCCTCCCAAAGTCCGGGGATTACAGGTGTGAGCTACCGCGTCAGGCTGGAAAGGTTCTTTTAAGAGTTCCACAAAGTGGCCAAAAGTTTGTTCTTGCATTTCATCATGCATATGCCTTGGAGTTATGTTTTTGGAAACGACTTAAGAAAACAAACTTTCCAGGTAATATGCAGCTGCTTCCCATCTTTCTAGCATCTCTGTCTTTGACTGATGTGACGCCATACGTTCCTGACAGTTAACATCAGCTCTGGTAGTGGTCTAATACCAAGTACAGTCATAGCTCAGCCATGAAATAGGGCCTTCTAGATAGGCCAGATTCAGTGCCCTTCCCAACAGATGCCTATCCATCCCCCACACCTCCTGACTCCACCAAAATGAAGTGGAAGCATGTCTTGAGTTGCCCACTTCTTCTGCGTCTGATCAGGCACATGTCAAGAATGTTGGCTGGTGATGGGCTCAAGGCACAGCCCACTTCACTGAGTCGTGCATGCGTGCAGGCTTGATTGACACTGGCAAAATCTGTAAGGATATTTCTAGACATTCCAAGTGATTGACTCCTCTGAGGAAATGAAACATTAAAAAAATATATATATACACATGTATATTTAATTATTTTTTTAAAACCACAATTGAAAAAATTCTTTGCCACTGGGTAGAATTAAATCTGACAGGAAACCCTAGGAGTTTTTATTAGTACCATTATTGTTTTCTTTGGCTCCATGTATTATGTTGGTAAAATGACAAAAAAAAAAAAAAAAAGGAAAAAAATTGTAAAAGGCAAATATTTTGTACAAAAATACAAAGTTTTAAAAGCTCTTTAAGTATATTTCATATTATTACTAAGAGTTGGCCTATATATCTGTATGTCTGCATATTTTTCCTACACTTGGGATTTTTAGAAACGTATGGTACTGTTTACACAGTATATGCTTAAGTTCTTCCTATAACTCAACAATCAATGATAGCCTTTTTCTGATTGTAGTGTTCCATACTTCGGAAGATATAATTTGAATAATTGCATGGTTACTGACGGAGGAAAATCTATGTGATTCAGTCCATGTGCACAATGAATTTCAGCATATCACCCTGGGGAACATTTTAGTTCCCAAGTCTTTGGGTAATGATGGATGGTAAAACACTAGCTGTCAATTTTTTTTCAGTAATTGGTTTTCAGTGCTTTTTTTTTTTCAATCTGATGAGAAGGTGATGCAATTAGAAAGGAGTGTCCTTTGCCTTTGAGAGCTGAAAATTTGCTCATGTGATTCCATCACAGTCCATTATAATGCAGATGACAGTACTAAAAGAGAGAAATAAGAATGGGCATTAGTTTTTCTTAAATAATAAAGTTAAAGTGCAATTCAAAAAAAAGAAACGTGTATTTTTATAGAACAGTGTCTAAAATACATCATTCAACAATGCTTATATTTTCAAAGAAACATCTAGAAGATCTTATTCAGTTGAAAAGCTAAGTTCCATTTTGAAAGAGCCTATTCTGGGGAAGCCTGGTCCCTACTCAAATCCCAAATGGCCAAACAAAGCATACAAAAGACAAATCTGAGTTACTTGTCACCATCAATTATAATCTCTTGTGTAGATATCTGTGTTTTTCCCCCTCAACTGACCCAGCTGTGAGTTCCTATGTGTCTTAAGGTCCCTAGCACTTGGACCAATGCCTGACACATCAAAGGTGCTCAATAATTGTCTGCTGAATGGCAATATGGATAATTTATGCCCCAGTTACTTCCAAAAATAGTTTGACCAAAATATATTTGAGGTTTTTGTTTACTGCCAACTTTTTAAATGAACAGCTTTATTGAAATACAATTCACAAATTGTATAATTCACCCATTTAAAGTATATAATTCAGTGGTCTTTGGTATATTCACAAAGTTATGCAATTTAGAACCAATCTAGTCTAATTTTAGAACATTTCCATCACCCCAAAAAGAAACCCCATACCCATTTGCCTTCATTCCCCATTTCCCCCATCCCCATCACAAACTTTTAATCTCATTCTGGTGAAGAAAACGAAGATGCCGCATGCCAAAGAGGGTCGTGTGTTAAATAAAGCTGTAGGTACACAGCCTTTGAAGTCAAGAAAATCTCCACAAGCTGCTTTGGCTTATGAGCTTATAAGCAGCACAGACGATCTCTCTCTATTATGGATCACAGGATCTGGCCTATAGTAGATGCTCAGTAGATACTCGTGGAACTGAATGTGTGGCCACCTGGATTAGCTGTGTATGAATGTCTATGAAAAAGGACTAATATTGGTGCTATATCTTCTTTCTTTCTTTCTTTTTTTTTTTTTTTTTTTGAGACAGAGTTTCACTCTTGTTACCCAGGCTGGAGTGCAATGGTGTGATCTCGGCTCACTGCAACCTCTGCCTCTTGGGCTCAAGCAATTCTCCTGCCTCAGCCTCCTGAGTAGCTGGGATTACAGGCACATGCCACCACGCCCGGCTAATTTTGTATTTTTAGTAGAGATGGGGTTTCTCCATGTTGGTCAGGCTGGTCTCAAACTCCCCACCTCAGGAGATCCGCCTGCCTCGGCCTCCCAAAGTGCTGGGATTACAGGCATGAGCCACTGTGCCCGGCTGGTGCTATATCTTAAAGAACAATTAACTCACAATATAAGATACTTATCTGGGTCAGTTAGTTTAGCATTCGTTGAGTACTTCCTACATGTGAGACACACTTATTATTTAAATCTTCACAACAACCTTGTGAAGAAGATGCTATTACTATTCCCCTGAGGTTAATCACCTGCCCATTTAATAAATAGCAGAACCAGGACTGAAACCTAATTGCAGAGCCTGCATTCAGGGCCCTTGTACTCACCACCCCTCACCCTTTCATAGGACATAAGCTGGCAGCTCCCTCTTAAATCCCATCTACGGCTCACCTGTCTCTCTGTCTTTTTCGCAAATGAAGTTATTGACGTCTTCACATTGGAAATCGTTCCACTGCCCAGCAAAAATCAAGCCAGCACAGTCTTCTCCTGGCCCGTGGCCATGACCCCAGTTATCCGGCTGTCCAGCTTTCCAATTTCTTTTAGCAAAACAGAAATTGAATGTTATTTGCACAGTAATGCACAGCTTTTCTTTACTCAAGAGCAGCAGAGAAATATAAAAAAACAAAACTGAAGCATGTCATCTATGCTGGAATGAAAATGCAGTTTAAGAAGCAGTACGTGTTCTTATTCAGAGTAAGGAGGAGCTGTTTTGGAGAGTAATGTGTAACGCAGCATCTCCCTGCAGGCCTGTGATCTTTGCTACCATGAACCAAACTCACTACGCTGGTTCATCACAATGCGGAGGGAGTGGATCTTGCTTTGGGACAGTTAGATGAATGATTTTCTAATGTGTACTGGAATGCTCACTTCTGGGCATGAGTGCATATATGTGTGTGAATATCTATTCATTATGAGGACATGATACACACACACACACACACACACACACACACACACACACACACACGGTCTTGTGAGAACCCAGAGGGACCTTGTACATTTCAATATCTTGCCTCTAACAAGTCCAAGAGCCAGGAAGAGAAAGTGAAAGACTTTTGAAATACATTTACAAGAACCTACAATTACAAATAACTGGTTATGATTATCTGGCTGAGTTGTGGAAGGTTGATCGCTTTAGAAATAAATAGTAATTTAATCTTACTGAAAATGACTCCTACATTTCACTGCCTTTTTTGAGAGAGAGATTCTTAAAAACAAGTTTCTTTAGGATGAGTTCACATGGGGCTTTTAACTTGGATGCTGTGGCTCGGAACAGCACTTTGCCACAGATAACAGTTCTTGATTCTGTTTCCATGAATAAATCAGGTGTGCTTCCAGACTTACCCTTTGAAGGCTCAATCTTGTCTAAGAAGCAGATTCATTCACAGAAGCTTGCAGCTGCTGCCTGAGAGGACAAGCCAGCCTCACGTGGAGGGTCTGGAAGAACATCTGCAGCAGAGGGTGCTTCCCATAAACAATGACTCATTACCGCACTGGCCACAGAGTGTCCTCAGGTCACCCGAGAAGACAGCCTGTATGGCCCTGCATGTCTGGACAATAAGACCCGCAAAACCAGAGGGCAGCGTGAAAGGACGGTTGAAGTCCACGGTCAAAGGATGGGGACAGGGTAGAACTGACTCCCCCACACCAAATGTGTATTTTGGGATTTAAAAAAAATGAATATGAAGGCTGGGCGTGGTGGCTCATGCCTGTAATCGCAGCACTTTGGGAGGCTGAGGCAGGTGGATCTCCTGAGGTCAGGAGTTCGAGACCAGCCTGGCCAACATGATGAAACTGCATCTCTACTAAAAATACAAAAATCAGCTGGGCATGGTGGTGGGCACCTGTAGGCCCAGCTACTTGGGAGGCTGAGGCAGGAGAATCGCTTGAATCCAGGAGGTGGAGGTTTGCAGTGAGCCAAGATCATGCCATTGCACTCCAGCCTGGGTGACAGACGGAGGCTCCATCTCAAAAAAATATAGATATTAATCGAGTGGCCTCAATTAAATAAACCTAGTGATGAAAGAGAATTCAGAGGAAACCATCGATTGGTGAGAGTAAAAATGGGATGCTACTTAGAAGGGAGAGTTAGAAAATAGTCTCACTCACTCACTCACTCACTCACTCACACCAGGCATCCATAGCCCTCCTGCTATGAGCCAGGTATCATCTGGGTGATGGCAACATAGCAGTGCAGAGAAGACACAAAGTCCCAACTCTTAGAGCTTACATAACAGACGAGTCACAATGAGTTCAACATTTCAGCCTGTGACAATCTCAGCCCGACACCAGATAGAGATGAAGTTGGAAGGAAAAGTAGTTTACTTTCACATTTGCTTTTTTTGTGTAACTCTTTCCACCTTGTGAGATTCTTCTGGAGATGTCAGCAATGCCTGAGCAGTTTGATCTTGTGGATGTACATTTTATTCATTTCTGCCAGTAATATGAGGGGGTTTGATTCTACTTTTGTTTATAAAATTTGAGATCTATGACTCCTGAATGTATAATGATAGGATATTTGATATTCTTGATTTCTCAGTTAATTGGGAAATTGTGTAACTACGACTTCTTTGGGCTTAGAAGTCCTGCTTAATATTTTCCCTTTGCGTTTCCTTTTAAGTCGTTTTAAGTTAAATAAATAAAAAGGATGTAACAACCAGGCAGAGAAATAACTGAGTGATAAGAAAGGAGATAATCTTTATCACCTTTCTCCATTTGATTTACCAGGTCACTGGAATTCTTTACATACAGTGCTCAAGGCTTTCCTTAGGACTAAAAGCAGAATGCAGTTCTATGAGCAGAGGTGACTGCAGTAGGCCAGAATGGGTGGAAAGTGGGTAGCCTGAAGGCAGGCTGCAGGGACAATTTATTCTGTGGACTGACCACCCAGAGTCTGAAAGCATCTCTTCAGCAAAGCTAAAATCACATGGAGAGATTTGCGGGAAAACCCCTCAGTGTGCGTGTTTATAATAAAATAGCACATAACATGTCAAATAAGCATAATGTATATATTTTGGGGAAGAATGTCAGCTTAAACAGTGCCTTAACCTCATTCACAGGTAGATTCTGGCAAGATGAATGGCTGAAGTCTGGGGCTCAAAGCCCCGAATTCTACATTATCATACACATGTCACAGAAGTGAGTGGTAGCAGCACATACATGTACTTGGACATCATACTCTGAGTACACCAGGAATCTTGGAAATGCTTGGACTGACTGCTCTAGTGAGCTGGAAACACACACACACACACATCAAGTATATATATCTAAATATAAGATATTTAGAATAGGATTTAGAGGCTGGGCACGGTGGCTTACACCTGTAATCCCAGCACTTTGGGAGGCTGAGGTGGGTGGATCACCTAAAGTCAGGAGTTCAAGACCAGCCTGGCCAACATGGCAAAACCCCATCTCTACTAAAAAAATACAAACATTAGCCAGGCCTGGTGGCAGGCGCCTGGAGTCCCAGCTACTGGGGAGGCTGAGGCATGAGAATCGCTTGAACCCAGGAGGTGGAGGTTGTAGTGAGCCAAGATCACACTACTGCCCTCCAGCCTGGGCGACAGAGCGAGTCTCCATCTCAAAAAAAAAAAAAAAAAAAAAAAATAGGATTTAGAATATAGGACCGTAGAATGAAAGAGCCTGGAAGAGAACCTTTAGCATCCTCTAATTCAGCCTAGCGCAGTGGCTCACACTGTAATCCCAGCACTTCAGGAGGCTGAGGCAGGAGGATCGCTTGAGGCCGGGAGTTCAAGACTAGCCTGGGTAACACAGTGAGAACCCCCCATCTCTATAAAACATTTAAAATAAATTAGCCAGGTATGGCAGCTGATGCCAGAAGTCCCAGCTACTCAGGAGACTAAAATAGGAGGATCACTTGAGCCTGGGAGGTTGAGGCTGCGGTGAGCCATGATTGTGCCACCGCACTCCAGCCTAGGCAACAGAACTAGACCATCTTAAATAATAAAAAATAAAACACAAAAAACTAAAAGCACAATGTATGATATTATATGAAGCAGTCTGCATAGACAGAAAGGCAGCACATTTTATCTTTGTGATGTGAAGATGAAAGCTGTGACTTGTAATTGTGATAGCACACTCCCACCAAATGATGTCCTGTGGACAGAGGAACAGAAGAGCTTCTAGTGTGTTTGGGAGATTCTCAGGAAGACTGTCACATCTCTGGTGATCCAAGGTAGGCAACTGCAAGCAGGGTAGGCAAAAAAGCTCCCTTAGCATTCTGCTGAGCAGGTGGGCAGTACCCAGGTCCCATATGTGTTCGGCTCTCACAGGTCTAGCAGGCAGCCTCCATTAACAATGACAGTCTGCGCAGTGACATGCTTATACCTACATTCATTACACCAACAGTAAAAGGATCAGCCCTTTTTTTTTTTTTTCTTTTGAGACAGAGTCTTGTTCTGTCTTGGAAAAAAAAAGAAAGAAAAAAGAAAAAAAGCCAAGGCCAGAATGCAGAGGTGTGATCACAGCTCACTGCAGCCTCAACCTCCCAAGCTCAAGTGATCCTCTCACCTCAGCCTCCTGAATACCTGGGACCACAGATGTACACCAGCACACCCAGCTAATTTTTAAGTTTTTTGTAGAGATGGGGTCTTGCTATGTTGCTCAGGCTGGTCTCGAACTCCTGGGCTCAAGCAATCCTCCTGCCTTGGCCTCCCAAAGGAAAAGATCAACTTTGACATGTTCCTGTTTTATAGATCCTTTCTACTGTTGGTCTTTCTATTTCACTGCTTTCCAGTCTTTATTTTTTCCTTCCTTTGACTTACTTAGGGATTAATTTGTTCTTCTTTCTCTACCCTGGTAAAGTGGAAGCTCAGATAATTGATTTTCAACCTTTAAACAACGCTTCTAATATATGTATTTTAAAGCTATAACTATACCTTTCTAAATACTATTTTAGCTGCACTCCACATATTTTGATATGTTTTCATCTTCTTTGAAACATTTTCAGATTTCCTTTGTGATTTTTTTTCTTTGACCCCTGGGTTATTAAGAAATGTGTGATTTAAAATAATTGGGATTTCACAGATATTTTTCTATCTATGTCTAATTTAATTATTTTGGTCAGAAAACATACTCTATATAGTTCTAGTTGTTTTTTTGTTTTTTGTTTTTTGTTTTTTTTTGAGATGGAGTCTCGCTGTCTCACCCAGGCTGGAGTGCAATGGTGTGATCTCAGCTCACTGCAACCTCTACCTCCCGGGTTCAAGCAATTCTCCTGCCTCAGCCTCCTGAGTAGCTGGGATTACAGGTACCTGCCACCACACCTGGCTAATGTTTTGTACTTTTAGTAGAGATGGGATTTCACCATGTTGGCCTCACTGGTCTCGAACTCTTGGCCTCAGGTGATCCACCTGCCTCGGCTTCCCAAAGTACTGGAGTTACAGGCGTGCGCCACCGTGCCTGGCCTTATAGTTCTGGTTCTTTTAAATTTATTGAGACTTATTTTATGGCCCAGAATATAGTTCATCTTGGTGAATGTACCACACGCACCTGAAAAGAATATGTATTTGCAGATGTTGGGTGAAATGTCCCACAAATATCAAATAAGTCAAGTTAGTTGATTGTGTCTATTATATCCCTATCAATTTGTCCATCAGTAACTGAGAGGGGAATGTTGAAATCTCCTTTGAAGGCCTGTTCTTTGCTGTATCCACAGTTAGGGTTGCTATGTTCTATTGACTGTGACATGGCCCCGGAAACCTGCCTTTTTAAAACATGATCCCAATGACGACTGCTCACTCACACTGCTGCCCCCACACTCCAGAAAAGATCCTGCAGCCCAGCACAGAGGCTGGCTCATGGCAGACACTTCAAGGTAATTCATCAAATGTTATCATGAGACTATGGGCCAATGGACTCTAATCTCCAGTCACGGACTGGGTGTTGACCAAGAATGAAGTTTTCACAGGACCTGGTGAAAGGAGAAGAATAAGGACGGTGTGGTGTGTGTGTGTGAATGTAAGATGGCCAGCCGTCTCTTCCTGGAAATAATTACAGGTTTACTATTTTCTTTAATGTTGAGATTTGCCGATTGGTACTTTTTTAAAGCCTTGTCCTTAATCGGCAAATAAAATCCTGCTGATCTGTGTCAGACCTGCCAATCTTTCTTTTGAAATTGTATTGGTGTGTGGATCCAAAGCCCCTGGGGACCCATCCTTGGAACTGTCTTGGGCCATTGCAGCTGGCATCTCACGCCACCCTTTCCCCTCAGCTGGTCCTGTCCTGCTGCGGTACAGAAGGAGCCGTAAGATTCAGCAAGTCAGCTTGAGTGTTTCATAGGAAATAGGCCTGAGGTCAATCTGTGTGTCCCCTAAGCCTCTGGCTTCTGTTCCATGTCACTGTTGCTGTCCATTCCAGCACTCTCTTTCACAACCAGGTCTCAGCATGAAAAACGAGGTGAGGCCGAGACGCAGAGGATAGAGCCTTTTACCCCTCGTCTATTTTCTCTTTAACAGTAACCACGAAACCCA
The DNA here is from genome assembly GCF_024542745.1 of Macaca thibetana thibetana. Classification (NCBI taxonomy): domain Eukaryota; kingdom Metazoa; phylum Chordata; class Mammalia; order Primates; family Cercopithecidae; genus Macaca; species Macaca thibetana. Next base: position 59,860,547 of record NC_065595.1, read on the forward strand.
CGAACCATTTTAAAAGGATGGTATGTGTGCTGGGAGAAAAGAGTAAGGGGAAAGCAGTGGTACTTAATTCTTCTTAGCCTGGGCAAGGGATGGAATGGTGCCAGGCCCATCGACTTCTATTTTTTGGAAGAGTTTAAGAAGGACTGATGCTTTTTGAATGTTTGGTAGAATTTGGCTGTGAAGCCATCTGGTCCTGGGCTTATTTTTTTTTTGGGGAGGTTTCTGATTGCTACTTCAATCTCCTTATTTGTTATTAGGCTGGCCAGGCTATTTCTTCCTTGTTTTTCTTTAAGAGATGGGGGTCTTGCTCTGTTGCTCAGGCTGGTCTTGAACTCCTGGCCTCAAATGATACTCCCACCTCAGCCTGTGCTTTCTATTTCTTCTGGATCCGGTCTTGGTAGGCCATAGGTTTCTAGGAATTTATCCATTCTTCTAGGTTATCCAAATTTTTGGTGAATAACTGTTCATAATAGTCTCTTGCGATGATGTGTTCCAGAAATCACTGCTGGTGGCAGGGGTAAGGGAGGTGGATGGGCCAATGCTTGGAGGCCACAGATGCAAAGACGAGGCGAGTAAAAGTCAGTCTGATGGCTGGGTGTGGTGGCTCGCGCCTGTAATCCCAGCACTTTGGGAGGCTGAGGCGGGGGGAATCACCTGAGGTCAGGAGTTCAAGACCAGCCTGACCAACATGGTGAAACCCCATCTCTACTAAAAATACAAAAAAGTTAGCCGAGCGTGGTGGGGGGTGCGTGTAATCCGTTACTGAGAGGCTGAGGCAGGACAATCACTTGAACCTAGGAGGCGGAGGTTGCAGTGAGCCGAGATCTCACCACTGCCCTCCAGCCTGGCGACAGAGCAAGACTCCATCTCCAAAAAAAAAGTGGGTCTGACTGGGAGGAGACATATTTGGGGCAGTTTATACTTGTGGGAGACCCCTGAGAGCCTAAAGCCCAGTCCCCATTGCCAGGGCATGCAGAGAACGTTTTTCTTGTGTTCTTCACAAACCTGTTGTGGGACTTGAGTAAGACACTGTGTGGACATCCCAATCAGGATACTGTAAAATATATACGTGCTATGTAGTATTTATCAGCAACTGCTAACTAATATGATAATAATTATGATGATAATAGTAATAATAGACCAATACCAGCAGGTACTATTTCTCGAGCACTTCCTACGTGCCAAGCCCTGTACTAAAGGCTTTACATACAGATATCACATTTGATTTTCACAATACTGACATAGGTACTTTTGTAAAATTCATCTTCTAAATGGGGACATGGAGGTTTTGTGGGGCTGAGGAACTCGCATGAGGCCCTGCAGTTTTGAGAGTTGCTGGTTCAAGGCCCAGAACCGCGATCTTGCTGACGCTGGAGCATGTACTCCCTCCCTTGACTGCACTGGCTTGCTTTCTAGTGTGTGCATTGTTTATTATTATATGTCAAATTAAATTAGCCTTTGGTTATTGAGACCTCATAACATGCCTGCCTAACTTATTCTTGCTTTCAAAATTTGATCCTGGGGATTTTTATGTGCCTATGTATTCCTTTGGGTGGAAAACGAGAAGCACAGCCTGTGTGGTGGCTGGGGTGCAGAGCTGAGGATTTGGGAGGCTCCAAAATGGCTGTGGTTGGGGACTGGGTGCCCAGTGAGGTGTCTGGTGACGTCATTCTTCTCAGGTCCTGGGTACCAAGCCGGTGCGCTCCATCCAAATCATATCATTCTTGCTGGACCCCAGGGAAGAGGAGAAAAATGTCACATTGGGAGAGCTGGCACAGACAGTCATGTTCCAGCCCAATCCATTCCATATGGGCCAATCCAGTTTTTTCCTTGAGGAAAGGCTTAAGATTGAATTTCTTAGTGAGTCTAACCCAGACCTTTGTGCATTTATGGCAGTGAAAAAAGTGAAGATGATTTTTTTTCCAGCTTCTCCCAATACTCTTTAAAAAAAAAAAAAAAAAAAAAAAAAAAAAAAGGCCCTGGCACTCTTGGCTGTCAAAAAAGCAGAATTTGTCCATCCCCAGCTCCAACCTTCTACAGCTACCGTTTCAGATGGTGATTCCTGCAACCGTTTTGGGTCTCCTAAAGTGTGTCCCTGATGTGTTGGGCACTTTCCTTGGCTCATCAGGCAAATTCTCAAGTGCCAGAGGATGCCAGGGGGCACCCCTTCCTCTCCCCAGGACAGGCGCAGAGAAGCAGACGGGTCTCTGACAGACCTGCAGCAGACATCCACTTGCCCTTAAGGGAAGTCTAAATCTTCAGAGCAGACCTAAAATCTTCTAATGTTTCAAATCAATATTTGGCCACGTGTTTATTTTTTATAAAGAGATGGCCTGGCTAGTTGCAGTGGCTCATACCTGTGATCCCAGTGCTTTGGGAGGCCAAGGTGGGAGGATCACTTGAGGCTAGGAGTTTGAGACCAACCAGAGCAACATAGTGGACCACGTCTAAACAAAAGCTGAAACCATTAGCCGGGTGTGGTGATGTGCACCTGTGGTCCCAGGGACCTGGGAGTCTGAGGTGGGAGGATCGCGTGAGCTGGGGAGATAAGAGGCTGCAGTGAGCCATGATCGTGCCACTGCCCTTCAGCCTGGGCAACAGAGTGAGACCTTGTCTCTTAAAAACAAACAAAAATAAAAGAGAGATGGCCTTATTCTGATTTCCTCCTTTCTCCTCTGATCCTACTCACATGGAGAATTTGAAAGTACGAAAGAGCCTGTTTATCCAAATGCACATGCACACGCACACAGGGACATTTTAAAAACTCGATCTGGCTTCTCCATCACCTCTGACCCTCCTCTTTGCTGCTCGGCTGATACACGCCTAGGCCTCCATGGCCATGAGACTGTCTTAGGCCTGAAACACCCTTGTTTTCTCCTCTCCTGGGACAGCCCCAGAGGCCACACCATGGCCTTTGCCCAATGCTCAGAAAGTGCTTCCAATGCGGTGATGCTCTTGTGCCTGGTGGAGCCTCTGCAGGGTCTGGCCTCTCTGTCTCCAGCAAACTAAAGGTTACTCAGAGGGTTTTTTTTTTTTTTTTTAAATAAATTCTGCTTCATTTGTTACAGTTCCTTGCAATTTTCACACCTGTTAGAGGCAAAGTCAGAGTACGGAGACGTGAAAATCAAACTGATGCAATACAGTCATTGTTAGAATTAGGGAAGGGGTTAACATCCCCTGGGGTAGGATGAGATCCTGGAGACTTCTGGGTTAGCTGAGAAGGTACCTCAAAGTGATTCTGTTCTTTGTTGCTCCTTTCATAGAACTTAGGTCACATGGGACTTATAGGGAATCTTCAAACCTCTAGGGGATGGTTATCCCGCAAATGCAACTTTGTTTATGGTGTATTTTAACTTCCTATGTGTAGGAAAATCACACATTTGTAGTTTCTTTTTTTTTTTTTTTTCTTTTTTGAGATGGAGTCTTGCTCTGTGGCCCAGGCTGGAGTGCGGTGGCATGATCTCGGCTCCCAACAACCTCCGCCTCCTGGATTTAAGCAATTCTTCTGCCTCAGCCTCCTGAATAGCTGGGATTACACGCATGCGCCACCATATCTGGCTAATTTTTGTATTTTTTTTTAGTAAAGACGAGGTTTCGCCATGTTGACCAGACTGGTCTTAAACTCCAGACCTCAAGTGATCTGCCCATCTCAGCCTCCCAAAGTGCTGGGATTACAAGCATGAGCCAGGAAAATTACACATCTGTAGTTTCTAATCACACTCTGCCCAGAAGCCCAAGTAGGTTGTCAGGGGCATCCACAGTGTGATCCTGAAGGGAGCTCCCCAGTTCTTGGAAACACGCCTGGGGCGAACGCTGATCATGCTTGAGGTTGCCTGGGCTTCATCATGCTTTCCCATAGCGTTTAAAGAAAATGCCTCGACCAGAAGTATTACGCTGTGTGGTTTTATGAGTTTCATGATTTTTTCCTTAGAAATGAAAAAAAATTCACTCCATGAAAAGAAGAAAGGAAAGCCTTATTTGACAGCGTATCAACTGTCAACCACGATTTCTCCAGGGGAAATACGCAACTAGTACCAGGAGCCCCAGTTTGGGAGGAGCGTCTAGGACATGAGGTCATTAAGGAAGAAACTGTTGGGAGTCGGGCAAGAAGCGACAACAGAACAGTGAGAGCCTGACCACCAATCTGGAAGCTTCTGAGTACTTACTTGTAGTCTGGAGATGTCCCATCCAGCCACTTCCATTCATTTTCATGCTCTGAGTCTGTGAGGCCGATCCAGTGGCTCTCTCTCCCTACCATCTGTTTTTTTATCCATTGCTGAAAAACAAACCAGGGATGGTGCGTGACTATTTTTCAGAACAGATGTCTCAGGCCTTCTTCTTTTATTTAACATTTAGAAAAAAGGATAATTTAAAAGAGGATATTTGTTAGAACGTGTAGCCTGCTTTTGCTTTCTGCTTTTTTCTTGCTAGTTGCTCTGTTTTGCACTGTTTGGGGGGCTTTGACTTTTTCTTCTTACAAGTTTACAACTGATGTTAAAGTGAGGCTCTTCCTCTAAATCACGCAGACAACTCAGTGAATGTCCATTGGTTCCACCTCCTCCTACCACCCACCCCTTTCTCCCATGTCCTAATCATAGGAATAGTCATGATATTATTGGGCACTTCCTCTGGGCTGGGCCCCATGTGCAGTGTGTTGCACGCAGTGTGTCTTCAAGCTTTTATAACCACCCATTGAACAAGCATGAGAAGCAGCTGAGCTGGGCTTGGGCCTGGTCTGTGTATTCTAAAGCCCAGGTGCTTGGTCACTCTCTGCCGTGTGCTCATTCCAGTCAGTTACTACAGGAAACATCTGTTTACAGGACTGTGTCTGCTGGAGATAACTTAGGGAAAAGGGAGGAGGCTGCTGGAATGGTGTGGTATCAAAGAAAGCGCTGCATTGTTGCTAGACAGGCCGCAGTTTTGGTCTCAGTCTGCATAACCCTTGCTGGGCCTCAGTTTTCCTATCTGTCAAATGAGGACAATAATAATACCTACGTTCCAGGGTTGTTGTGAGGTTTAAGGGAGAAGATGCCTCGCACAGTGCCTGGCATACAGAAGGGGTCTAATGAGTGGACACTAGCATCACCATGTGTGGGCCCTGCCTCCTCAGCCTTCTTTGCTCTTCCTGACTCCTCCGGGGCCATGCGTGGTCCCTTGCACCCCACTCCATCCCTATAGTGCTCATGCCTCTGTCTCTGCCCCCACAGGTGCCTGGTGGCAGCCCTCAAGCTTCTCTGCATTATAATTATTTCAACAGCCACCAGAAGGAGCCACACATCTCCAGGCTTGATAAGTAATACCTTCCAGGAAGAATCATGAAGATACAATTCCAATGCCATGAACGCTTCTAGCCACTGGATGAAATCCAAATCTCTGTCATGTTGCCTCCCATGTTTACGTGACTAGGAATTCGTGATATCTCCAAATCCCCAACTAGCCTGCAATTTCCAGATGTAAACTATCCTTAAATTATAGTTTCCCCGACCAAGTATGTGGCAGGCATACCTGTTCCTCCCTAGTGTTTATGAAAACGAGATGGGAAGACTTGTCTTCACAGAAAAGCTTTGCTTCCTCAAAAATTTCTTTCTCAATAGAAAAATAGTAGCATTTGTCTGTGAAGTTCTTCCAGTGAGGCGGGCAGCCTAGGAATGCAAAAGTGGAAAACAATGATTACAAAAATCACAGAAAGCACTCTGCTTTTCTTCAGTTGTGTTTCAGAGGCCAAAACTGTGGTCCTGCTGGGAGCGGCCTGAGCGTCCCTGCACGAGGCCCACAGCTGATGTTCACGGACGTGCTCGCAGCAAGCATGAGCCCAGAGTGGACTGCAGAGCACAAGCCAAAACCACATAATCTGTAAAAGATCTTTGGCTGGGTCTTTGTTCTTCTGCGTCTGGATCCGTCTTCACAATGACAGAAATAACAGAAGCAACAACAAGAAGCAGGGCAGGCACAGATGTTCAGCGTCAGTCTGGAATCATATGGAACCTATGAACAGTTGGATGTGAGAACCCAGCACCAAAACTGGGCTCATGGATCAACAAAGATAACCCAGGCCTCACCGACCAAAATCAAGTAGAATAGGGGTTGGGTTGAAGGAGAGAAAAATAGGCTTGGTTGCTAACCAAACATTTGCGTTTTGTCAAATGTTTAATTATCAAAAGACTAGAAGGCACCATAACATCTAACACCTCAAAAAGAAATTAACTGTAGTCATCAATAGCTGAGGGTTCCATCCGCATGTTGATGGAGCTAACGGAGGGAGCCCATCTATCCCCAGAGTGAGGATGTAAAACGAGGCAAGAGTGGTCAGGGTGGCCAGCCGCAGGCTTCCCTGAAGGAAATGTTTTGCATTGTGTTTGTCTTCTGAGGGCTGCCCCCTATAAATAAACAAGTGCAAGAGCCGGTGCCGTGGCTCACACCTGGAATCCCAGCACGTTGCAAGACTGACGCAGGAGGGTTGCCAGAGACCAGGAGTTCAACACCAGCCCGGGCAATATAACAAGACCCTGTCTCTACAAAAAATGAAAATAAAAAATTAGCCAGGTGTGGTGGCACACCCCTGTGGTCCCAGCTATGCAGGAGTCTGAGTGGGAAGATCGCCTAAGCCCAGGAGGTCAAAGCTGCAGTGAGCTATGTTTGCACCAGTTCACTCCGTCATTCCAGCCTGGGTGACAGAGTGACACCCTGTTCCATTCATACGTACATACATACTACATAAAACAATTTGTGCTAGAGAATCTGATGGTGTCTACAGAGAAACACATGACTGGTGTGGAGACCTGTTTTGGCAGCAGGGCTCCTGTGCCAGCCCCTAAGATGCCTTTGCTGTGAAATAATATGGAGCGGGGCACAAGACATGGTGACTCACACCTGTAATCCCAGCACTTTGGGAGACTAAGGCAGGCGGATGGCTTGAGGCCAGGAGTTTGAGACGAGCCTGGCCAACATGGCGAAACCCCCTCTCTACTAAAAATACAAAAATTAGCTGGCCGTGGTGGCACACGCTTGTAGTCTCAGCTACTTGGGAGGCTGAGGCAGGAGAATTGCTTGAACCTGGGAGGTGGAGGTTGCGGTGAGCTGAGATCACGCCATGGCACTCCAGCCTGGGTGACAGAGTGAGACCCTGTCTCAAACAAAAACAAAAACAAATAACATGGGTGGGGCCACACACTAGGGGCTGGCTCAGTCTCAAGCACATGCACTGCCCTGTCCCCCTGGCTGGAGGGAGGACTCGGACTTACCATTGTCCTCTGGTGCCGGGGTTGGTTCATTCTGCAGGGCCAGGGGCACCACTGCTCCTGATGGGCCAGGAGGGCCGGGGGGGCCCTTGGGGCCTGGCATGCCTGGTACCCCAGGCAAGCCTGGCAGTCCCCGAGGTCCAGGAACCCCAGGCTCCCCCACAGTGCCCTGCAGTCCCTGGAAGCCAGGAGGGCCCTGGGGCCCAGGGAGTCCTTCTTTGCCTGGAGGGCCTGGGGGGCCTGGGTCCCCACTGGGGCCCTGAGGGCCGGGCTTCCCGGGGGAACCGCGGGAACCTTTGGGGCCCTGGGAGCCCTTAGATCCTTTGCCGCCACGCTCTCCGGGGGGACCTGCGGGTCCAACTGGGCCTCTCTCACCCGCAGGGCCAGGCGGTCCAGGCTCCCCCTTCTCTCCTTTCTGTCCCTTGTTGCCAGTTGGACCAGGGGGTCCCTGGGATCCTCTGTCACCTTTTGGACCCCTGGGGCCCGGTGGACCTAAAACATAAAAAAAAAAAAAAGCGTCAACATGAAATCCACTGTGAATGACAGTTATGAATGATTTTTCTTCTTATAAAATCTCCAAACTAAAAAAACCTAGCATACAAAATATACACATTAGGGAAAGATTATTTGTTTATCATACGACTGTTGACTGTTACGGGCTAAATTATGTCCTCCTCCAAATTCTTATGTTGAAGTCCTAACCCCCAGCACCTCAGGATGCAACTTACTTAGAGGCACGGCCTTCACAGAGGTCATCGAGTTAAAACGAGGTGACATGGGTGACCCTAACCCAATAGGACTGGTGTCCTTAAAGAAGAGGGGATTTAAAAAAAAAAAGAAGAGGGGATTAGGTCACAGACCCACAGAGGAAAGATCGCCTGAGGACACAGGGAGAAGACAGACACAGGGAGAAGACGGACACAGGGAGAAGACGGACACCTGCAAACCAAGGAGGGAGGCCTCCGAGGAAACAACACGGCTGACGCTTTGATCTCGGACTCGCGGCCTCCGGAACCGTAAGGAAAGAAATGTCTGCTGTTCAAGGCTCCCAGTCTGTGAACTTTGGTACGGCAGCCTGAGCAAGCCAGTGTACTGTGTGTTCTTCAGTAAGCTCACCCTTCCTCTTCAAGCTTTGAGAATGTATTGTAACGGTGCACAGCTTTTTAGTGCCCCACTGATGTCCTTCATGGTGACACTGACAACCAGGGGCTTATTCTTCACAGTGACTCACACGATTAAACTGGGTTCTCTTAGTCACCTGGGCCTATGCTGTCATCAGCAGGAAAGTTGTGCAGACCAGGATCAGGATTTGCTCTTACTTATTTCCTGTTTTCCTTAATTTGATAAATATTTATTAAAGACCTATTATATGACAAGCACCGTGTTAAGGTATTGTGGGATAAAGAACTGAAGGAGACCAAAACATGCCATCAGGTGTTGACAGGCATTGATGTATTAATTCTCTCCCTATAACCAAGCCTGTAACTTCCCTATAACCTTCCTCTCTGTCGCACCCCAGCTGGCATGCCTGTGCTGTCCACCAAAGCTGTGGGGATGCTGGTGTCCTTAGGGCTGAGCCTCACTCACCCGTGGGCCAGCTCAGAGGGACGGGAGGTCTCTGTGGGAAAGCCTGGTGGGGCTTTGCTGCTCATTGTGGACAGGTGTCCAAACTCTCTGGGTTGCTTTGTAAGTCTAATAATATACATAAGGAAGGTAGGCTAGAGAAAAAAGTTATGTGGACCATCAAATTGGGAAGAAAAGCAAATACTGCTGTCCCCAACATCTCATAAAGAGGCCCACATAACACAGGATTGTTTTTCTTTCTTTAGTTTCTCAGAGGGAACGGGAAATTTCACACAAATAATCCCCTACCAGGAACTGTATACTGAGACAATTTTCAAGGTACTTTCACATACATTATGCCACCTGATCTTGCCTGTGATGTGGAATTCTCACTGCACAGACGAGGACATGTAGGGCCAGAGATGCCAAACTATTTGTTCAAGGATACTTAGCTACTAGGAACAGATACCAAGGAGAGTAAGACATGGTCAATCACAGTCTAGTAGTGGAGCTGGGGCATGAACTCAGGTCTTCTGATGTCGAAATGAATGAATCGGAGAGTTTCTGAAATCTCACAATTCTGCATGAATAATAAAAGGCCACACTTATTCTCTCTCTTTTTTTTAGCGACAGAGTCTCACTCTATTTTTTTAGAGACAGTCTCACTCTGTCACCCAGGCTGGAGCACAGTGGCATGATCATAGCTCACTGCAACTTTGCACTCTTGGGCTGAAGCAATCCTCCAACCTCAGCTTCCTCCCATGTAGCTGAGACTACAGGCTTGTACCACATTGCCTGCTTTTAAAAAATTTTTTTTAATTTTTTTGTAGAGATGGGGGTCTCACTGTGTTGCCCAGACTGACCTCGAATTCCTGGCCTCAAGCGATCCTCCCCCATCGGACTCTCAAAGTGCTGGGATTACAGGTGTGAGACACTGTGCCTGGCCTTACTTTTTCTACAGAAGCAGAAAGCCTGTAAAGTTAGAAGGATAGAAGTGCTGGAGCAATGGAGGATGGGTGGCAGATCTACCCTAAGTTCCTTTATGCCTCCTGCTCCTTGTCCTCCCTCTCCCATTGGTCTGAGGACAGAAATCATGAAGCAATCCTTCCCACCTCTCTAGGGGGATCTCCCTGTCTCCTTCCCCACCCTAGGTCTTGATGGATGTCTACTGTACCCTAACATCCACGGCTCCCAGTCAAGCCAATCCATCCGTGTTCTCTCTTAGCAGAAGCTTAGGCTCTGGACTTAGTTTGCTTATGGAAGGCTACCCATATGTCGCTCACAGATTTATTAGCAGGACCCTCTTCCAGTGGTAAGAGAGTTTATGCTAATGGCAAGGACTGGCCTCAATGCATTCTTTCTAGCGTTATCTGCTCCACAAATGGGAGACTTTAGAAGACTTAGGGATGAAGTCACTTCTACCTAGACCCATGTCACTGACCTCTGCCCACAGCTCCTGTTGACTCCTACTTGTCTTCAGCAACCCTGGGCTCTGGGCCTTTATATGCACCTGCTAGTTGAAGGGTCCATCTTCTCTGGTTCTGCCAGCACCTCTAACCTGCGTGTCCACAGCTGAACTTCTTGTCTCTTTGCTGTGCATGTTCTCCTTCCATCATCCCTTCTCCCACCACATTGCCACAACCCTCTTTTCCTCGCCCTGACCCTGGTCATGACCCTAGTGTAGGCTCTCTTCTTCCCACCTCTCTCTGTCTTTTTTGGAAGGTGTTCACGGTAACTTCTTAATTGATCTTCCTACCTGTGATTCCTCTCCATTCATTCCACTCTGCCTTTTGTCTTCCTTAAGCCCAGCTCTGATCTCCACTTGCTCAAGAATATGCGGCCCCACCTGATCAGTCTGGCATGAAGGCTCCTCCCAGCCTAGTCTCGCCTGTGTTTATTCTATCCTCCTCTGTACTTTCTGCACATCTCTTCTCTGACAATTTCCTCTGCCCATGTCCTTCGGTAATATTCCTGGCATCCTCCCAGGCCACTTCAGATGGAAGTTTTCTCTTCTCTAATCTTATAGTTCTTATTTGTTCTACTCAAGACCCTTCTCCACGTCTAGCCCCTTGTAGGGTCTGGCCCACAGTCACTATTAAGCAAGTGTTTATCAAATACATGCACATCATGGTTTAAAAGTCCAGCACTCTAATGCTCAGATTTTGTGCCCCAGGTGAGATCAGAAGGGATAGGTTTTTGGGGAAGGGTGACCTGCCTGGTGCCCCGCATCTTATAATAATCTCTGTATCAGGGGGGCTGTGGCTGCCACTATGAAATAATCATAAGGAGATCCATCTTTCCTTGCTACTGACCCTCATGAATTAATCCAGTGGGTCTCCACATCCACAGTTGGACTTTTTTTTTTTTTTTTTTTTTTTTTTTTTTTTTTTGAGACGGAGTCTCACGCTGTTGCCCAGGCTGGAGTGCAGTGGCGCGATCTCGGCTCACTGCAAGCTTCGCCTCCCGGGTTCCCGCCATTCTCCTGCCTCAGCCTCCTGAGTAGCTGGGACTACAGGCGCCCGCCACCGCGCCCGGCTAATTTTTTGTATTTTTAGTAGAGACGGGGTTTCACTGTGGTCTCGATCTCCTGACCTTGTGATCCGCCCGCCTCGGCCTCCCAAAGTGCTGGGATTACAGGCTTGAGCCACTGCGCCCGGCCTCACAGTTGGACTTTTGTTCTGCCTAACCTGGTCAGGCTCACCTACATAGCCTATCCCATTTAGTAAAGATAGGGAAGGCAGACTTTTTGCTGCCAGATCTATCTCCTTTAAAAAAGTAACTTAATGCCTCTGTGTAGCTGGGAAATAGCATCTCAGAGACGAATAGTGGTGAAAGTGCCACGTATGTTCCCCCACAATGGACGTAGCATTATGGATAGTTCTAGGGAAAACATACTGACAATTTAGGCCAAAACAAAACAAAAAATTCTAGTATATGTCGAGTAACTGCAAAATTAAACTTTTTTTCTCAACTATTTCTGTTTTACTTATGTTCTGTGTTTAACTTTAGGAAATCCAAATAATGAAGATGGCATATTGGGAAATTCAAGTGTTTTAAGAAATAACCTTTAGCTTTATTCTCTTAATTTTTTTTTTTTTTTTTTTTTTTTTGCTGATAATTTGTGTTTCTCCATCACTTGCATCTGGGGCTAGTGCTATCCTTGCAAGTTACAAGAAATGAGTTTACCTGTGACCATGAAAGAGGAACTGATCACAGGCTCATGTCTGCTGGTGGGGGAGCTGTATTTCTTCAGAACACCTTCTTCTAGCTTCTGACAGAGTTCCAAAGATACAACGCTCCCTCCCTCTCCTGACATGAATCCGAGGCCTCCCTCACCTGGGGTGAAGCTTTTCATTCATCCTATTTATTTCTGGGGTAGGGTAGTTTATGGTGTTCCGCTATTTTCCTCTGGACTGGAAGTGGCTGTTGAATCTCCCCACCCACTCAATGTGTAAGTTGTGGCTTATGTGAAGAATGACATCAAATGTGGATCCCACAGGTAGCACAAGATTCCAGCAGGTGCTAATCTCCAGATCTTGTGAAGGAAGGGAATAAACAACGGGGGGAAATGCACATTTTTGCCGTTAATGAAGATCTACAGTTCTACTTGTGATTGATTTCCCAGCTGGATTAGTATAAAAACCAAATTTCCCCATCTGAAGTACTACATCCATCTTAAATAGGTTACCTGTCTTTCTCTTAATCAGATAAGGCTTAATATTCCTGACTGTGGCTAAACTGGCAAGCACACTGTGATTGGTGTCATCCACTACAGTTGCCCCAGCCTTCCAAAAGCCACAAAGGAGCTGGCACTCTCTGCCCTCACATGCTGGGTTAGGTCAAAACATATTTTATATGTCTTACAGATCAGGAGATTCACATAATCTACTTTGGTTCATTAAGACAGGCTAGAAATTTCCTGGATTTTGTTTTTCTTTTAAAAAAATCATTGAGAAAAAGAGCTAAAGCCATTTAAAAAGTCAACACTGGATCCTCATAAAAAGTAGATTATTCATGCCAGGGCTTGTTTTCCTCTAGGACCCGGGATGCTGGCACTGCTGATTAGCATCTGGATGATCTCAGGCTTTGAGGTCTCACTTGAATCTTTTATTGGGCAGCTGTCAAGGTGAAAATAAAATGAAATAGTGAAATAAAATAGAAGCTGCCCTTAGTGCCTGAAAGCAAAAAAAAAAAAAAAAAAAAAAAAAAAAAAAAAAAAAAAAGAAAGAAAGAAAGAACAGAGTATTTATGAGCTTGTGCAGCAACAGCTTGAATTCAGGGTTGAGAAAACCACAACGCTGCGTGGAAACACGTGATGTCCTACGTGGAAGGACATTTGAGGTTTGCTTTCAAACTGAGTGAAATTTTAACTCAATGTCAAGGCCAAGTACGGGTGGCTCACTGGCTCAGGTTTCTGAAATGCTAGGATGCCCATGTGGCTGGTAAAGCCGTCACAAGCTCCAGAGATGCCTGAATATGACCAATACCAGAGCTCCAAGCAGCCCGGGGTCTGTGCTGTCAGTGACACCTCTACCCCACCGTCCCCAGGCCCCACGGTTTTGGGAGCCTTGAAAATCTGTATTTTCTAAACAAGCAGTTCAAAGAGGATGGAAGACTTTAAATCATTGTGCTGCTTGTGCTTTGACAAATCAAACTATAGGCCTGAGAAGTGCCCAGTCCAGTTTCCTACACAAAAGAAGTTTCAAATGTGTTTTCCAACAAAACTGCTGGTGCTTAAGAAAAGGAAGAGAAACTGCTTTAATTCTTAACTGCCATCCAAAATCTTAGAGACTCAATGTTAAGACCCACTGGTGGTAAGATTGGAAGATAGGCAAGGTAGAGGAAAAACAGCGATACGATCTGATGTTTTTCTTCTCATTTAAAAATCTATGTTGAATGCACTTAAATTAATCAAATATTTATTAAATGCCTACCATAGGAAAAAATCATTGTGCTTCACTGAGGTGAAATGGAATGTACAGATTAAAAACAAATACAACTGGGCTTCTGGAAAGCCTTGGAAGTGCCTTGTCCACAGAGGAGGGTGTATTTAACCACTGTTTCTTGCCAACTGTCTCCGGGATCTCCAGCTACGCCGTCTTGTTTGGGGAAGTGCAGCACGAGGGAGTGGTTGGTAATGGGAGGAACCGAGGCCCCTGCCTGACCCACACTGTGCTGTCCCCTGTCCCGTCAGCCTTCATGTGCACCTTTCAAGGTTCAGCTCAAATGTCAATCCCTATTGAAACTCTAACCAACTGCTCTGCTGTCAATAAACTCTCTGTCATTTCCACCTCTCCAAACATGTTATCTATTCATGGTGGAAGCATGAGTTTGCAACTAGACAGACCTGAGTTTGGCGCTGTCTGCCATTTACTAGCTGTTTGGCCTTGGATAAGTTACCCAGGCTCTCTGAGTCTCAGTTCCCTCCCCTGCAAATGGGGAATGTCAATAACTCCCCCCTTAAAGAGCTGTAACAATGAAAGCTGATAATTTATCCAAGGGCTTAGCAGCGTGATTGGCATAGCACAGACACCCCAGAAATGTGGCCTGAGAAAATGAACGAAAGCTCGCTAGATGTCAGCATCCCTGGGGTGTGATTCATCTCTAGGGCTGGGCACTAGAAACCCAGCAGTAAGTACTTTTAGACTCAAATCATCCTTAACCCCGCATGTGTGATTTTACTCTTTGTGCATATGAAGCTGTTTTGTTTTCCACTGATGTACTGGCTACAGGTGCAGCAGAAGGGAAAGCTTTGAAGGAAGTGACCTTATTTACATTTGGATGTTATGCTGACCCCACTCTAGACCCTGCACTAAGTACTTTCTTTATATTACTTCTTTGGGTCCTCATAACTCTAAAAGGTACACACAGATGAGCACACAGAGGCACTGAGAGGATGAGGAGCTTGCTACATGAATCCAGCCCTGTCTGATTCCAGAGCTCTTGTTCTCACTCATTAAATCTGATGCCTCTCGAAAGAGCAGAGAGGGAAAATGTCTGGTGGTACAGGAAGGATGCAACTGACCTTTCCTTAGTTTGCAGAGAACAGCCCAGGAGGTGGAGTGATCTTTGCACCTAGAAGCATGTGTGAGAAGTCCTCTATGTACATAATTAGAATAAAAATCTTTATATTATTTGTATCAAAAAATAAGGCTTTTTTTTTTTTTTTTTTTTTTTTTGAGATGGAGTTTCGCTCTTTTTGCCCAGGATAGAGTGCAATGGTGCGATCTCAGCTCACTACAACCTCTGCCTCCCGGGTTCAAGCGATTCTGCTGCCTCAGGGTCCTGTGTAGCTGGGATTACAGGCATGTGCTACCACACCCGGCTAATTTTGTCTTTTTAATAGAGACAGGGTTTCTCCATGTTGGTCAGGCCGGTTGTGAACTCCCCAAAAATAAGGTTTTCTTAATAAGGCTTCTCGGCTGATGGATGTAGAGATAACGTGAACATCTATCTCTACACTATCATCTGCCTTCAGCACAGTCAGTCAGCTTCAGCTCCCACTTCTTAATGTGGCAAATGTCTATGTGGCTGAACTGGACAGTGAGCACTGGGGTTCATTAAGTGGGAGTCAATAGGAATTTTCTGGAAAGCATCAGACTATTTTGAATCTTGCAGACGCCAGCCTCACATAAGCCAATGTTAATCCATCCTGCTTTATCCATCTGCTCCTCATCCTCAGGGATGAGATCTGCATGTACAGAAAGGGAAAGGTGCTAGAGAGAAAAGGTGTGGAAGAAAACACTTGCATTCAGAAATGGAGTTCGTTCTTCCCCTCAGTCTCTCGTTCCCTCGGAATACCTGCTGGGTATTGCCGGTCTGGAGGCAGTGGAAGAGAGTGAATAGAAAGGGACCAGCTTGGTTGGCCTGGGAAGCTTCTCAGATCAACTCACAGAAAGTGCAGTGAACAACAAGACCAGGGATAAATGTGATAGTGTCTCTGAAGCACCCTGGAGCCTGGTTTCAGAATTGAGACTTTTTTTTTAATCACATATGCTTTTCCATGAGTCAGAAACCTCATTCTATTATAATAGACATCTTCCTCTTGACATGTCTACATGGGCCTCTCTTTTTCTGCAGCTCCCCAGTCTGGATCACCATCCACCTCATTGCTCATGCTAAAGACTTAGGAAACATCCTGTTCCTCTCTTTCACTCACTCCCCACAGCCAATCCATCAGCAGGTCCTGCCCGCCAGTCTCGTCCAGACACTCACACCAACCCCCTACTGTGTGTTCAATTTCTGTCCACATCACCCCCAATCCCTATGACACACAGGTATCTCTTGGCTGCCCTTTGCTTCTGGGCACACTGGGTAGGGAATTCCAGGGTCCTGGGCACAAACATGGACAAGCAGGGGTTGGTGTGGGCTCTGAATACTCACAGCACCTTGAGGCCATAGACTCCTCACCTCAGCACAGGCTCGGTTGGGGAAGGCTGCTGGGACCTCCTAAAGCTGGGGTCCCTGTTGTCAGGGCAAGGAAAGGGAAGCCCTTGATTCTTTCTCCAACTCTTCTCCTAAATGAGGGTACCCACTTCTCCCTTCTCCACTGCCAGCATTCCAGGCCAAGTCACCAACAGCTGGTCCATGCTCTCACTGACCCCTCCCTGCTCTCTATCATCTCAACACCTTGCTTAAAACCTCCCCCTCACACTTAGAATAAAATCCCAACTCCCTGACCTTCTAGGCTCCCTCTGGGGTGACCGGGTATAGTGGGGAGGGCCACACACTTTCGGTGACTATCCTTGGAGTTAACGGCATGGGGTTTGGCACCAGACAGCCAGACTCTGTTCATTCCTGAGACAGAGCAACTTTAAATAAGTACAGATGGCTGTCTTGTTCTCCACTGAGCAGTCTCTCCTAGGGCTGAAAGCTCCCAGGTCCTCAACCCTTCCTCACAGCACATGGTTTCTAGCTGCTATCATTCTGGTGCTGCTTTTCTGAGCGTGCTGATCTGGGAATGTCTCTTTTGAAAGGGGCTCCTCAAAGTAAACATTATGTTCCAGAGGTGGTCTTGGCATACTGAACAGAGTCAGATATTACTTCCCTTCTTATTAACACAGTCAAAGATCACATTACCTTCCCTGGAAGACACATTTAACTGCTTCCAGTCAACTAAAATCCCCATGCTTCATGCACACTTCCTTCCAGCCATGACTTCCCATCAACATTTATCTGTTTTGTCTCATCCATTTATGAGCAGGATTTTACATGTATTCCTATCTACTTCATTTGATTGACATCTTGATACTCTTCTGGCCTCTCTAGATCATTGCGGATTATGATTATATCAGCCACTGGCTGGCATATACAGTTTCAAGTCACACAAGCATTGCTTCAGCAGGTCATCCATGCTAGTCACTGACAAAGCTATTGAACAGAGTCCTGCTATCTGCTATCTGGATCTACTTTCAGCATCACAGGGACTTATTAACTACCACTTGTTATTCTTGATCATTTGACCAGTGTGGGGGACATATCCCAAGGTGGCCCCTAGTGACTCATGCCCTTGTGTAATCCCTTCCCCTTGAATGTTTGCTTACAGCCCATCTTCTCATGCCCTGAAATTCTCTTTATGTTAAACTACCTAAGGGTGAGGACCATTTGCTTTCCTCTGTATTACCCAGACTGCTGAGCACAACATCTTCCACATAGTACTTTCAACGTAAAAACTGTGAAAATAGTTTGTGACTGGAAAATACTGTTAATATATGATGCTGCAAATCTTCAACTGTAGACTTAATCTGAGTCAAGGACTTTTAATTTACATGGATGATCTGGATAACAGTAAAATTCAGATTATATGTATGTATTCATTCATTTATTTATTTAGGAGATGGGATACTGCTATGTTGCCCAGGCTGGTCTCAAACTCCTGGTCTCAAGTGATCCTCACACCTCAGCCTCCCAAAGTGTTAAGATTACAGGCATGAGCCACCACACCTACCAGAACTCCTCTGTGGCCTTACGGTTACTGTGATGGCCAACCATTCATCTACTCATGACTCGTAACTCCCTTAATGGTAGCTTTGTGACCCGAAAAACTTGATCTTGCTTTCAGAGGAGCCCAATTTATGTTGCATTGAAATGGCTCAAGGACGAAGAAAATTCAAATTAACCAACCTTTCACTCAACAAATAATTAATGGAGCCCCTTTAAGTACTGTTCACAGATTCTTAGTTACACTTCTTTTCAAGATGTGGAACTTAATTCCCCTTGCATTGAGTGTGGACCGGACTTAGTGACATTTCTAAGAAACAGAATACAGTGGATGTGATGGTGTGTGGTTTCTGAGGCTAGTATGTCATGGTAGCTTCCTTCTTGTTCTGTCTCTTGAATTCCTTGTTTTGGCGGCAGCCAGCTGCCATGTTGTGAGGACACACAAGCAATTTCACACAGCAAGGAACTGAGGCCTCCTGCCAAGAGCTATGTCAACAGGCCACTTTAGTAGCAGACCCTCTAGCCACAGTTAAGCCTTCAGATGACTGCAGCCCTGGCTGAGATCTTGACACAACCTCTTGAACAACAGTGAGTCAGGACCACCTAGTTAAGCTGCTCTTGAATTCCTGGTCCACAGAAACCACAGAAACATATGAGATGATTAATATCTATTGTTTTAAATTGCCAAATTTTACAGTAACTTGTTATGCAGCAATAGACAACTAATACAAATACAAATTCAGAATTTCGACTTACCTTGCAGTATTGTAAAATTCTTGATGAGCTGACCATGCTTGGAGTCTACTAGCTTCATTTCTTCCATAATCACTGATAAGTTGGCTACTTCAGTGTCTAACCTCGACCTCATCAAATCTTGTTGCATCCTGAGAGAAACAGAATCCAAACGGATGTTGGCCAGGGTATTATTCAAGGAGGTCAGATCATCCGTGTGTTTGGTTAGGGTATCTGTGCAAGTGGTCCTGACTTCATTTAGATTGCTGGTCAGCGTCCGCAGGTGGTGGGCTGTGTAACTGATATTGCTAATGATGTTCACAATATCTGTCTCAAAGAGCTGGAAGCGTTCCTCCAGTTGGTTGAACTTGATGGCTGTTCTGTTCTCTGCATCCTTGTGTAAGTCCTGCAGGTCTTTCAGGTTCTGCTCATTGGCTTGAGAGATAGTGGTGATGTTCTCCATCTGACCTGTGAATGAGCTGAGCTGGCTGTTCATATCCTCCAGGGTGTCATTGTTGGCTTTGGCCAAAGCAGAGTTGTTGGCAGCCAGCGTCTGCAAGCTCTGCACTTTCTCCTTCAGCCAATCCGTGTCCTTCTTGGCTTGAAGAAAAACCTGCTGCAGATTTTGAAAGTCGTTCTTGATTCGCTGGATAGCCTGGCTTGTGTCATCCACAGACCGCTGCAGATTCGTGATGAGGTTCCTCTGCTGTACCTGGGTCAGGTTCAGGTTGTTGAGGTTCATGATGACCACGTTATGAGAATACATTTGGCTCTGCAGATTGCCCTGGAGCACGCTGGTATCTTGCTGCAGATTCGTGACATAGCCATTATACGCCTGGAGGGTTTTGTTCACAGTGGTGATGAGGAAAGAATTATTCTCCAAAGTTTCTTTCAGTTGACTCTGCCTGTCCACCAGTGCATCCCCGCTTGCCTGTAACTTCTCCAGCGTATCCTTGTTCTTGCTGGTTTTTTCTGTAATCTCACGAAGTTGCTGACGGAGATCTAGAATGTCTGATCTGAAGGTGGAGAGTTCTGAGTTGGTGCTGATAGCTTTCTTCCCAGTTTGGTCACCTGGAATAAGAAATATCTGTGACTTACATTGGTGGTATGGAGAAGTGTTCAGTCAAGGCCAAAGATCCCAAACACACTTAACTGGTATGCACTGTATTTTAGATGCAAAATTGGCAGTATAAGCAGACAGCTCTGCATTAGTAAAATGTACATATCTATTAAAACCGGGTCCTGGGGAATCAGAAAGGATGCCCAGAACTAGGAATGACAAACTTGGCTGAACATTTTTCTCAAAGAGGGAGGGGGAATTTACTAGATTTTAGGGCAGTGGGCAGGATGTCAAGAAGAAAATAACCTTTTAAATTTCCCAATTTTTTTAATGAAAGCAAAAATCAAGGAATAGAATATGCTAGGATCTTTTACTTTATAACTTAATTTCTACAATTCTTCTATGTAGTTCAAAGTATTTCAAAAATGCTCAGTAAATTCCTATTTATCTGACAGTTTTTAATAAAGGGTATTTGTGGTTTTTTTAGTCAGGATTGATCTTCAGATATTATTTGGCGCATAATAGTATTTTCGGCAGGACATAATTCCAAAATGGACCCTTAACTTTAAAATTTAAGCATTTGAATTAAATCATGAGGGAAGACTCAACATGCAATACAAAAATGGAATGTCCTTCTGGGTGCATGGGGAGTGTATAGCAACATCATTCTAAGAGGCTGTGGTCATTTATGTAGAGTCAGGGGATTTCACTGAATGGTTCAGTCTTGTCACAGATTACCTAATTTCTTCAGGTCACTTTCCACTGCTGTGAGCTTGTCATCATAGGTTTGGCGAGATGTCTCCATGCCGCCTGTGACATTGTCCATTTTCTCTACAACTAAGATTTGGAAAATGATGCATTAGTACACACACCTGCTCATATTGTATTTTTCAGTTTCAAAACAAGAGATCATTTCATTATGGAACAAAGGAAACAGATTGAACAAAAAAAGTGTAACTGAATTCAAATATAGGAAAGAAAAGCCATCTTTTTGGAAAAATAACTTACTTGTCACAAAACCCAGGGGTACAATTTACTCAGTTCAGAATTGTATGTTCTTAACGATTCTTATGATTCTATAATGCCTTGGATGTTTCAGAAATCATTTGGAACTAATTTTAAAATTTTCATGCATTTTAGAAGTCCCTAATCTGTTATTTCCTATATTAATTTTCATAGACGAAGGCACAGCACACTGTGATAATTTACAAAATGTTGTCACTCATCAGCTTCCCTAACATTCTTGGCAGGTGGGACTCATTTACCTAGAAGAGGATTCCATTGGCAAGGAAAACCCAGCTCAGGTCTATACATAAAATCGTCATAGAAAGGACACAAAGTCAAGAATGTCTGCCACTTTCTGTTATGAGTTCCACCACAACGCCCTGGAAATCTGCTTTTTGTTAGTGACAACTGATTCTGTAGTTTATCAGTCCTCAAGTAGATACCTGAGTGGTGTTTCCAAACAATGATTTGCCAAGAAGTATTTTTTGATAGCATTTTCTTGATTGTATATGATAGGGAAAGTAAAACCATTGATAGGGTTTGGCTGTGTCCTCACCCAAATCTCATCTTAAATTATATCCCCCTAATTCCCATATGTTGTGGGAGGGACTTGGTGGGAGATAATTTGAATAATGGGGGTGGTTTCCCCTATACTGTTCTCGTGGTAATGAATAAGTCTCACAAGATCTGATGGTTTTATCAGGGGTTTCCACTTTCGCATCTTATTTTCTCTTGCTGCCTGAAATGTTAATCCCCAAGACAACTGGGAAAATGTCTTCAGGGCAAGTCAGAGCCTTCACGGCAGCCCCTCCCATCCCTGGCCTGGAGGCCAAGGAGAAAATGGTTTTGTGGGCAGGGCCCAGGGTCCCCATGCTGTGTGCAGCCTAGGGACTCGGTGCCCTGTGTCCTAGATGCTCCAGCCGTGGCTGAAAGGGGCCAATGTAGAGCTGGGGCCGTGGCTTCAGAGGGTGCAAGCCTCAAGCCTTGGTAGCTTTCATGTGGTGTTGAGCCTGCGAGTGCACATAAGTCAATAGAGGTTTGGGAACCTCTGCCTAGATTTCTGAGGATGTATGGAAACTCCTGGATACCCAGGCAGAAGTTTGCTGCAGGGGCGGGGTGTGCGTGGAGAACCTCTGCTAGGGCAGTGTGGAAGGGCAATGTGGGGTTGGAGCCCCCGCATAGTCCCTATTGGGGCACTGCCTAGTAGAGCTGTGAGAAGAGGGCCACCGTTCTCCAGACCCCAGAATGGTAGATCTACTGACAGTTTGCACTGTTCACCTGGAAAACCAACAGACGCTCAACACCAGCCATGAAAGCAGCAGGGAGAGAGGTTGTACCCTCCAAAGTCACAGGGGCGGAGATGCCCAAGACCATGGGAACCCACCTCTTGCATCAGGATGACCGGGATGTGAGACCTGGAGTCAAAGGAGATAATTTTGGAGCTTTAAAATTTGACTGCCCTGCTGATTTTGAACTCGCATGGGGCCTGTACCCCTTTGTTTTGGCCAATTTCTCCCATTCGGAAAGCCTGTATTTACCCAATACCTGTATCCTCATTGTATCTAGGAAGTAACTAGCTTGCTTTAAATTTTACAGGCTCATAGGCGGAAGGGACTTGCCTTGTCTCAGATGGGATTTTGGACTGTGGACTTCAGGATTATTGCTGAAATGAGTTAAAACTTTGTGGGACTGTTGGGAAGGCATGTTTTGTTTTGAAATGTGAGGACATGAGATTTGGCAGGGGCCAGGGGTGGAATGATACAGTTTGGTTGTGTCTTCGCCCAAATCTCATCTTGAATTATATTTCCCAGAATTCCCACGTGTTGTGGGAGGGACGCAGTGGGAGACGATTTGAATCGTGGGGGCAGTTTCCTCCATATTGTTCTCGTGGTAGTGAATAAGTCTCACAAGGTCTGATGGTTTTATCCGGGGTTTCCACTTTTTCATCTTTCTCATTGTCTCTTGCCGCTGCCATGTAAGAAGTGCCTTTTGCCTGCCACCATGATTCTGAGGCCTCCCCAGCCATGTGGAACTGTAATTCCAATTAAACTTCTTGTTCTTCCCAGTCTTGGGTATGTCTTTATCAGCAGCATGAAAACAGACTAATACAGCAACACTAAATAAAAGCTTCAGTTCTTACTCATTTTCAGAAGGCAGTAATTCTCTACAGTTATGAATTCAAGTACACGTTTCTAAAATGTTAAGAGGACATTTCTCCGAAAGTGACTTATGTGAGATCCAGCTTCTAGCAGCTTGGGATCAAGTCTGATTGTCCTTCTTGGTATCAATAGCTTTAAAAAAAAGACTTCAGGCCGGGCGCAGTGGCTCACGCCTATAATACCAGCCCTTTGGGAGGCCAAGGTGGGTGGATCATTTGAGGTCAGGAGTTCAAGACCAGCCTGGCCAACATGGTGAAACCCCGTCTCTACTAAAAATACAAAAATTAGCTGGTTGCAGTGGTACACACCTGTAATCCCAGCTACTTAGGAGGCTGAGGCAGGAGAATTGCTTGAACCTGGGAGGCGGAGGTTGCAGTGAGCCAAGATCGTGCCATTGCACTCCAGCCTGAGCAAGAGTGAGACTCTGTCTTCAAAAAAAAAAAAAAAAGGACTTCAAAAAATGAGAACATGCTTTATATACCAATTATGAGCCAACGGATGCAATTTATTGTATTCATCACATGTTCTACCCACGCATGACTATGTGAGATTCTTCTGGCTCCTCTCAGGAAGAAGTAGTAAGTTCCCATGTGTTTGTGTGACCCAAAGTGAACTGGCTCCTTGGATCCTGGAATTGTCCCTGGAGAAGCTCACTATGTTTTCCCTCAAGCTTCTACCGTCTGGTCATAATGAAATGTGTGCACTGCAACGAACGCTGTCTCACACGAGCCTTTCCATGTGTTCTCTCTACCTAGAATGTTCTTCCCGGTTTTTTTTTTTTTTTTTACTGAGCTAAGTCCTATTTGCTCTTCAATACTCTGCTTGTCACGTCCTGTAGGAACCCTTTCCTGAGGTGCACCTTGCAGAATTCCCCTGGCAAGCAGTCCTTTCTCTATTATGGGACTCACTGCACTGTGCTGTCATGACTTATCTACTGTTATATCCATCTCTCCCTGTTAGCTCAGTGTGTGGCACTAGTAGGTAGTCAATGAATATATATTTATTATGCCATTTATTTATTTAATTTTTTTTTAGACAGAGTTTCACTCTTGTTGCCCAGGTTGAAGTGCAATGGAACGATCTTAGCTCACTGCAACATCCGCCTCCCAGGTTCAAGTGATTCTCCTGCCTCAGTCTCCTGAGTAGCTGGGATTACAGGTGCCCGCCACCGCACCCAGCTAATTTTTGTATTTTTAGTAGAGATGGGGTTTCTCCACGTTGGCCAGGCTGGTCTCAAACTCCTGACCTCAGACGATCCGCCCACCTCGGCCTCCCAAAGTGCTGGGATTACAGGCATGAGGGATTTATTTAAATAAGTAGCAATCTGCCTGCTGAGCTACAGGGCATGCAAACACATGTGTTTCCCAACCAACCCAGGGAAGCCTGAGCACTGGCAATGAGTAGGACATTTCGTTGAATAATTATTATTTTTTAAATTACTACATAGACACAGAGGTGCAGTTACAATAATCTTAGGGTTGTTTCATAGGTACACATACTCCTAAATCCCTGGAAACTCTGAAGAATAAAATGTTTCATATGTGTTTTTAGCAAAGCTAATTTTTAAGAACTAAAATACAGAATGTTTACAAGTTTACTTTCAGTTTTGATCCTCAAATCAAAACATATGCCTCGGTCTGTCCTCAAACCACATGCAGGATCTCAAGTCCTGCCCTTCTTTCCTGGAAGCCAAAGAAACCTCCAAATATGCTGACAGTCAGTTTTTTTTTTTTTTTTTTTTTTTTTTTTTGAGATGGAGTCTCGCTCTGTCGCCCAGGCTGGGGTGCAGTGGCCGGATCTCAGCTCACTGCAAGCTCCGCCTCTCGGGTTCCCGCCATTCTCCTGCCTCAGCCTCCCGAGTAGCTGGGACTACAGGCGCCGCCACTTCGCCCGGCTAGTTTTTTCGTATTTTTTAGTAGAGACGGGGTTTCACTGTGTTAGCCAGGATGGTCTCGATCTCCTGACCTCGTGATCCACCCGTCTCGGCCTCCCAAAGTGCTGGGATTACAGGCGTGAGCAACTGCGCCCGGCCGACAGTCAGTTATTTTCTACCTTTTCTACTTTTTCTTCCATTTTAGTTTTGAAAAACAGAGAACTGTCACGGGCAGATAATTCAGGTTTGTGTAGAATAAATACAAAAGGGATAAATACATTTGTTAAAAAAAGAACAAAACAATCTGTTGACTTTTTCTTCTGTGCAGCAAGGAAACTATTTTCCCCGCTCACAAGTGCTAATAAACAGCTTACATGCGTTGGGGGGTGTGTGTTTTTGTTTAAAAATAGGACCTGGTATAAAGCTGGAAATGTTAGGATTGCAATGCTGGAACCTGCTACTGCATAAAAATACCAGACTGGTGGAGATCCAGAACTTACCCTTGCTGTTAACAGCACATAGCACTTTTATTGGCTTTTATTCTGAATTTATTAGCACCAATTCTCAATCAGGAATATAGTCGCAGAGCCATCCTATATTACCCTGGAAATTCCCAGCCTGCAGACATAGACCTCAGTTTGTAGACCATTCTCATATGAGAAAAATGAGCAGGACACACAGAAGGGTGACCATCAGTCTGATTTCTTATGTGCTCTCCTGTATTGGGAACTGTTTCTTAAGGTAGAATTTTTCTATAGAATATTGGTGTTTCAGGTATTATACCTGAAGATCTGTCCCTCTTCAAGTATCCAAAGTATAATTCTCTAGGACACTCTGACAAAAATACCTTTTTTATAAAAGCACTTCGATATCATCCCTTGGCCTGGGCCACTAACTTCTTCTTCCCTCCTCTTGACTCCACTTCTCCTTGAAGGTCCACTCCACATCTCACTACCCCATTGTACTCAGCCACACCTACAACTTGATTCCACTGCACACCAACTCGATCTCTATTTGAATGATAATCATAACAGCCTCTATCTATCGAGTGCCTGCTCTCTGCCGGATGCACTGCACCATCACTGCAGCTAATCCTTCCAACTGCTGTTTTGCAGATGAAGACCCTGAGGCTCAGAGATGTTCAGTAACTTGCTAAAAATCACACAGCTTGTCAGTGACTATGTGGGATACCAGGCTGGAAGGTTTAACTCCACAATCCATGCTCTTTCTATAAATCCATATCACCTCTCTTTTGGTATTTCTTTTTCCTAAATCTGGTTTCCTCCAATAAAGAATCCCTTAAGGGGAAGAATTATTTCTCTTTATATTCTCTTTAAAGTTAACATCACCAGACATTTACGAAGCATCTGCCATGTAGGTGGCATAGTGTTAGATATTGAGGATTCAAGAGACACGGGCCATGCTCTTGGCCCTGAGGACAGAGCACAGAGCTCCTAGCTGGTGCCCACACGTGTTTGTACCAGACTGATCATGGCACTGTGGGATAAATACTTCTCTCCGGGACCTGGGGTTTCCCAGTAACATCAGTTACACTCCCCTGGAATTTAATGAAGGCATTTCTACCTTGAACACCATTTTAGGTTTCCTTACAGAAATACAGAAAATCTGATTATAGGGTGTTATCCTGGATCCTAAAGCGCTCTCCAGTGTGATTTGATGTGTACTTTGAAAGCCTAAATAGTAATCCAATTGTAAATTTCTACACTGACCCAGCTTAGCAGCAAAGTAGACTACCAATGACTAGGAATGTTGAATTAAAGGAGATCCTTATTGAGAAGGATTCAGATTTCTGTCTTTTTTCTTTATCCTAATTACTTTTAGAAGGCTGCCTCTTGGAAAGGATAATGGAGTAGGATTTTCCTGTTCAGGAAATATTCTGGAAGAAACACGACCCGTTGAACTTAAGAGATGACTCCTGCTATGGAAGCTCTGTTGACTAATGATAAAAAGCCCAGGGCAGAGGATGTACCAAGCTTAACTGTCCAAGAACATGTTTTCTGCAAAGTGGCTGATGTGCCTCACAGTCACGACCACTGCACAGACCCTGTCTGGGTGACTAAGCGATTCTCTGGCTTCTTCAGCAAATTCTCTTGAAGGAAGCTCATTGTATTCTAACTTGTGGCTATGGAAGTAACATGAAAGAAGTAAAGAACAATTTTGAGCAAAACAGTATGAAGTTGCCTTTGCCAACTCTGATAAATGAAAGTTTTTACTCCTTTCCTTTCAAATTCTCCTCCAGAGGAATGCCTTATTGCACTTCTTTCATCGAATATTCTTTTCTTTCTTTCTTTCTTTTTTAACAGAGAGAGTTTCTCTAGACTTCAAAGGGGGAATGTGTGAAGGGAGAACTGGGTCTTATCTTTCTGCCTCTTACAACATTGGGTCACTAGAATCTTACCAGCAAGAAAGAGGAGTCACTGTGTGAGTAAAGAGAAAGCACATCTGGAAAATATCAACATTTTAGTCCATTAATGCTGTGTTTGGAAAGCAAAAGTGCATGTTGTATTATTTTATTTATTTATTTTTTTGTCAGCAGAGGCCTGAAGGAGGGAGGCACCGAAGGAAAGAAAAGAGGGGCAAGACATCATCTCGTCTCCCCTTGTACTTGCTCCCCATTATCTCTTCTTCCTTCATCTTGGTGAGACTGCCCCCACAGAGCAGGCCAAGCCAATCTCCAAAACATTAGGTTTCCAGGGAGGGCTTTTAGGGCAGCTATCCCACCTGCAGATTGGCCTAGAGGTCCCTGAGCATCTATTGTTTGCCTTCATGGAAGGCAGCCCTAATGCACAATCCATCCATCCATCCATCCATCCATCCATCCATCCATCCATCCTCCCATTAATTCATCCAGTGAACTTTCCTAGGCACTGGTTAAATATCATGAGACTGGGTGCTGGTGGGAGATACAATAAATAAAAGGTAGTCTCTTGTCTTCATGGAAACTTATAGTTTGGGTGGTGACACACTCAAGTCCATTGACTCTAATGACACAGTGTGACAGGAGCTAAGAGTAAATACCGGGTGCTATGGGAACAAACAGGAAGGGGCCTAATTCAGCTTTCGGGAGCTGCCATGTGTCTACATGAGACATGAAGGGTAGGAGGGAGGCACTTTAGCTGGAGAGCAGAGAAAAGGTGCTGTGGGCAAATGGACCAGCACACGCTAAACATGCCAGAGCCAGGACGGGCTTTCCATGGATAAAAAGGGAGGAAATATCTGTACCTTAACAAACAAACAGAACAAAAAAGGCGGGGGGGAAGCCTCTTCTTTGACTCTTTTTGTAAAATTCTGAATGCATAAATGTCCTAGACTTTATTTCCTAGCACAGGTAAAAATTACAAAATGTTAATATATTTGCCAAACCACTCTCGTCTCTCTTTTAGCAGTAAATGTGATTACATAGTACTGAGACTTAAAGGTACTTATTAAATGGCTGTTTGATTTCAAGCTTCTCCTTTATCTTGGCTCACTAGGAAAAGTCATGGAGAAGTGAGTAATGACCTAAATAATCTAAACGACAGGAAGAGAAATAGTCCAGAAAACCCTCCTTTCTCTCACCAGGTTCCCTCCACCTCTCTGCCCAGGGCTAATCATGATTTAATAGCCTTCCTTAATCACTTACTCTGTTTGCTGCTTCATCTAAAAACTTAAGATGCTCCGGGTTAGATCACGGTCTAACTCGTCACAAATGGATAGAATGACCTGGTAATTTTCCAGATTTCCATTGCCCAGACTAATCAGTCAACACATCCAATGATGCACATTATTTTCCACGTATATGGCCTTAGAGATGGGACTAAAAGCCTCGACTATACTGAGGATTTTTAACAGGTTTTGCCATTCTAATGGCTAGATCTGTGTAATGTGGTTAGGAAGAAGCAAGGAACAGAGACACAGATATGATTTCCTGGGACCAGGCACAGGACAGATACTTCAATTACATCATCTTTGCTCATCCCAATCACTTTGACAGGTAGCATTATTATTGCCATCTTACAGATAAGAAATCAGGAACTCTAAGAGGGTATGATTTATACCTGGGTATGGAGCCATGTGGAAGACTCAGCATGGCCCCTGGCACACTAGCAAGCACTTACTGAACATTCACAATTGTATGACAAATGGTAGGATCAAGGCTTGAACCTGGACTGTCTGGCCCTGACACCCATCTCATTCCAATACACACTGTGCTTTCTCAGGAAACTACTGCATGCTGGGAGAGAGGTGGGAGGAATGACCACCAGTTGGAGGGAATTCACTTGGAATCTTTGTTTTCCTAGGTCAGTCTGCGGGCCACAGAGCAGAAGGAAGACCTGATGATCCACAGACTCTCCGTCGGCCTCTGTTCTGAAACAAAATGGCCGTGTTTGCCTCTCGTGTTTTTGACAGGAAGGTTCGCCTGGCTGTTTTCTAGAAAAGGGCTTATGTAGTTTTGCGATTCTGAATCACGACACCTTCTACCCATGGTCTCTGAAAGGTGCGTGGGGAACTTACTGTGTCTGCAAGTCTGGAGGATTCCGGCAAAAATCCTGCCCTTACCCTAAACCAGATATGTTTAGGCCCAACATCCTATAAAGTGGGTTGAGGTGGGAGTGCTGCCTCTGTGCTTAATTTCTACAGTGCAGTATTTTTATAGAGCTATATAAACAACAGTGACCACAGTGAATGTGCTGAAGAGAAAAAAGGGAATTAGTTGGCCAATCCCTGGGTGAAGCATGTTGTATCTCTGGAGATCTTGTGTTTTGCTTATTCTCTGTCAATATAGTTTTCCTGTGTGCTGACACCAGGGTTTCCATAAAGCCTCCAAGAGATAAGATGAAAAAAAATAGAGGAAGAAGGAGTAGCTAGAAATAGGTAGGAAAAAGCAACAAGGGAAAATAAAAACATTATAACTGTCAGAGAGGACCCTGATTATTGCTGAAATGAGTCAAAAGGAATTATTATGTCTCCCCTTTCAGATCTCATAGCTGTAAGTTCAAGATACAGAGATGAAGTTTATCATGTTGCTATTTTGCATCTGAGTTGTATGAATGAAATACTTCATACTTGCAAATATGAATCTTCTCATGCTTAACTTAATGAAGGAACACTTGTTATTTGGAAGAAAAAAAAGAAAGCATACTTACCTTTATATCCCAAAATGGCTACTGTGATTGTTAGCAAGGCACACAAAATGTATAATAATATGATAGAGAACTTCAGCGCCCAGTTATTTTTACATTTGGTACATTGTGTTCCTTCCTGAATACCTGTAAGAGAAGTCAAATTTTAATAACAGTAAGCAAAGATGTCCTTTAAAAATATATCTTTTTGCATTTTGGTTCAAATACTGGGACTAAGAATAATTTTTACATATGCCTTACTATGCTATGAGAACTATTGTGACAGTAAACATACCGCTTGAGCAACATAAGTACTTTAATATTACCATTCTATTGTTATAGCTGTATTTAATACGACTTTAAAATAATTGCACATAACTTTGTTTCATAGAATACAGTCATGCATCATTTAATGGGAATACAGTCTGAGAATGGCATCATTAGGCAATTTCATCACTGTGTGAACATCCTAGAGCAGGGGTCCCTAATTCCCAGGCCATGGACTGGTACCAGTCTGGTGGCCTGTTAGGAACTGGCTGCACAGCAGGAGTTGAGTGGCAGGTGAGCCAGCGTGACCACCTGAGCTCTGCCTCCTGTCAGATCTGCGGCAGCATTAGATTCTCTTAAGAGCGCGAACCCTATTGTGAACTGCACATGCGAGGGATCTAGGGTGCGTGCTCCTTAGGAGAATCTGACTAATGCCTGATGATCTGAGGTGGAACAATTTCATCCTGAAACCATCTCCCGCCCCCAGTCCATCCATGGAAAAATTATCTTCCATGAAACTGGTCCCTGGTTCCGAAAAGGTTGGGGACCACTGTCCTAGAGTGTACTTACACAAACCTAGATGGTATAGACCAGCGGTCCCCATCTTCTTCCCCAATTTTTCCATGGACCAGAGTAGGGGTAGGGATGGTTTCGGGATGATTCAAATGCATTCCATTTATTGTGTACTTTATTTCTATTATTATTACATTGTAATATATAATGAAAAAATTATACAACTCACCATAATGTAGAAACAGTGGGAGCCCTGAGCTTGTTTTCCTGTCAACAGATGGTCCCGTATGGGTGTAATGGGAGACACTGACAGATCACAGGCATCAGATTCTTATAAGGAGGGCACAACCTAGATCCCTCGCATGCACAGTTCACAACACGATTTGCGCTTCTATGAGAATCTAATGCCGCCGCTGCTCTGACAGGAGGCGGAGCTCGGGTGGTCATGCAAGTGATGGGAAATGGATGTAAATACAGATGATGCTTCACTCACTCGCCCGCTGCTCACCTCCTGCTATGCAGCCCAGTTCCTAACAGGTAACCAGTCTATGGCCCTGGGGGTTGGGGACCTCTGATATAGACTACTACACACCTAGGCTACATGGTATGGCCTGTTGCACCCAGGCTCAAACCTGTACAGCATGTTACTCTACTGACAGGCAACTTTATTTTTGGCAACTTTAACACAATGGTAAGTATTTGTGTATCTAAATATAGAAAAGGTACAATAAAAATACAGTTTTATAATCCTATGGGACTGCCATCATCTATGCAGTCCATTGTTGACTGAAATGTTATGTGGCACATGACTGTAGTTTCAAATCAAATTCCATTATGATAATTACAATGATAAGTTCAGTAAAAATCTCTATATGACAAAATATTTAAACATTCAAATTTACTTATTTCAGACATTATTAGACCTACAGCATTCAAATACAACAAAAAAATCCTATTGATTGGTCCCTTGATGTTTGTTTCAGTGGCGTGCTGAAGTTGGTTCTACTGGCTTGTAAGAGCCAATTGTTAAATTTGTAAGAATTTTGAGAGCTGGTTGTGAAACTGTTGGTAGCTTGAAATCCGCCTTGCAGGGAGCATTTACACCACAGAAATTGGCAAACACTACAAATTAGGATGACCCCCATTCCCTGGCTGCAAACAACTAGTTTATCAGCATGCCACCGGTTGTAATGTATTATAACCTATGGCAGAAAATACAAGTAATCTTGTAATTAACTGCCCAATATATAACAAATTTTGCATATTACGTGTATACAAGAAACAGACACTGACACTTATATATGTTATCATAGTGATTTGAATAATGACTGTAGAACAAATAAATATATGTTATCATAGTGATTTGAATAATGACTGTAGAACAAATAGAAAAACCAGACACTTTTGATGAGAGGAGGTAAATTTTTACTGCTAAAAGTTCAAGTTTTGGAAAAACATTCTTGTCTGAGCGGTAAACCAGCATCACTGCTGCAAGTGACTCCAGAAACTAACCTTTAAAACGAGAATTTCCATCTGATAGATTAGAAAGACACACAAGACAAAGACTGTGGATGTTTTAATGTAAAAATCACATTGTAAGGAATATCAGGAGATTCCCTGTTTCCCCGACCTGTTTCCCTATGTGTGTCTTACTAATAGCATCCCCCAGGAGCAACAGCACATAAAGAGGACTGATCTCCTATAACTGTGCTCAATAACTTTTGATGGGTAAGTCATGAGGATTAAGCCACAGTCGAAGTTTCTCTCCTTTGGTTTGTAATTTTACGCATAGTGCCCTTCTTCAGTGAAAAGAGCTCTTCAGCTGTGTTTAATGCAAAATGATGAGAGAAACAGCATATAACAATGACTTAAATTTAGCTTTCAGGGTTCAACCAATCCCTCTGGTGTTCAGCACATCTCTCTGGCTGTAGACACAAAGGAAGGAGGTGCATCTGTCAATTTCATGACTTAGAGCAGTGCTTCTCAAACTTTGGGGTGCCTCAGAGTCACTTGAAGCACTCATTAAAACACATTGTTTCTAATTCAGGAGGTCTGAGAAGGGAACTGAGAATGTGGATTTCCTTTTTTTTTTTTTTTTTTTTGAGATGGAGTTTTGCTCTGCTGGAGTGCAGTGGCACAATCTTGGCTCGCTGCAACCTCTGCTTCCAGGGTTCAAGTGATTCTCCTGCCTCAGCCTCCCGAGTAGCTGGGATTACAGGTGCCCGCCACCACGCCTGGCTACTTTTTGTATTTTTAGTAGAAACAGGGTTTCACCATGTTGGCCAGGCTGGTCACAAACTCCTGACCTCAAGTGATCCACCTGCCTCGCTGCCTCGGCCTCCCAAAGTGCTGGGATTACAGGCATGAGCCACCATGCCTGGCCAAGAATTTGGATTTCTAAGAAGTTCCCAGGTGATGCTGATGCTGATGATGCTGTGGTCTGGGGACCACACTTCAGAACAATGTTTCTCAAACTTTAAAGTGCTTACACATCACATTGTTGAAATGCAGGTTCCAATTCAGTGGGTCTGAGGGAGGAGCTAAGATTCTGCATTTCTGTAAGGTCTAGGTGACAACTGGTCTGAGGACCACACTTCAAGGAGCAAGGGTTTAGTTTAGAAGCTGGTCATGATGAATTGACCTTTGGTTAACCAATCCCTTGAAGGTGAAGCTGTAAAATTAGACTCACTGATCAAACAAACCTAGAGTAAATCAACTTCTTTATTATAATTTTTCCATTTTCCCCCTCTCTTTCCTTTCTGTCTTACTTCCTTATAGCCACCTGTATATCTCAGCACCATCTCTTATGTCTAAAACTGACTTCATTTCTAGCCCTGCCAAACCAGATCTCCAACTTCCACCCAACTTTTCTTATTGTACTCAACTTAACTACTATTACTACCCCAATTCCTCAGGTGGTTAAACTCAAAGACACCATCATTTCTTCTCTTGTACTTATTCTCCAATTCAGTCACCAGGTCTTGTTGATCCTCCAGTGGGCTATTTTTCAACATGATCATCATCATCTACAGTTTACTGATGTTCAGTTGCTGCCTACAGTGTGCCAGGTTCTGAGCTAGGTCCCTTACACACAGCATCTCTAATCCATAAAAGGACTGCAAGGGGGCATCGTAGTGAGAGCTGAACTGACCAGGACTCCCACCTGTGTCAGACTCCAGATGCCACGATCTCTCTACTAGGCCATGGTCCCTCTCTATAGCCATCCTTTCCTCTCCATTTCCCCTGCCACCACCCTAGTGTGAGATCTTTTCATCTCAGTGGAAGCTTCCTCTTCCATTCCCACTGGAATCTAGCCTCACTCTTTATATTAAAATACCACTGTCCTCATGACATTTGCTAAAAAGGAAAAAAACCAAAAAACCAAAACAACAAACTTTCAAGAAGGCACTCTTAACTAAAGGATGTGCGCATGCACACACCCACCCACACTCCCCCCACCCTGCCACACATACACACCAGTGAGTAAGCTTTCTGTAATCTGACGGTATAAAATGAAAAAAGACTCTTTACAACCAATAAGAGTAAAAATACTTTTGAAATTTAGAGAAAGGAACATATAGATAGACCCACAGACACGCCACATTCCATGCTGAGAAACCATGAACTTGCTTTGGTGGCAACTGTGAAGCACAGAAGGGCAACCGACACAGGGTGCTGGCCTGACCTCCCGCTGAAGGACTGGGTGGCACTCCCACGGCTGATGGGCGGCGGTTATTCCTTTGGGATTTTTGGACCATGCTGGGTGAGCTTCTTACGCCTCTTCAGGATGATTTCTTAGCTTCCACCTTAGTGGAGCTGCAGAGGATTTGGTTAGAGCAGAGATTATGGTATAGATGACACAATCTGGGAGCTAGAAGGTTGTGCAGATCAAGCGTCATTGTGTCATTGATGGGAAAAGAGAGGCCCAGAGAGAGGAAGCAGTATCAGAAGCCACATGTCCTGACTCCAGCACACTCATCTTTCCCTCCCATCCTTCCCTGTGAGCTAGCCCTGTGGCCGCCAGGCATCTTGTGCATGTGGTATTCGTGCAGATCCACTCCCAGACAGCTGTCACTGGTTCACATTCCGAAGAGCTGGGGCACTTCCTCACTGTGTGTATTTCTCACTGCTGACTCTATCAGCATTTAATCAATATCAGATGGCACTGCCTGGCCTCCCTTTCCACTTGACACACTTTCTCTGTCTTGTTTTGCCCCTCCCCTGACTTCTTTTTAATAAGAGTTCTGTTTTATCTTCCTCTCTGCCCTCCGCTGGGAGGACATCTGGCCAAACACACGGATGCCTACTACAAAGGGACCCTGCTGGCTCCTGTAGCTGGGGCACCCCCTCCTCCTTGAAACTAGATGGTTACAAAATAACATTCAAGAGAGATATCCCCCTGTTACCAGCCTTTATAGTGTTTGTTTTCTTAGCATTACTTTCCAGAGCCTGGGGACTTTGTTCCCATGGGAGGTGGGGGTGGGCAGGGAAGGAAGGGCTGGGGACTGGTATACAGAGTGCTGAAGATGAGAGATTCCAGCTCAGGAAGTGAAGCAGTGCTGCCCCTCAGCATTAAGAGATCCAGCGTCCCAAAGAACCTGGCCCCAAGAGCACATTTGAAATTCAGTGGCCTACAGGCAGCAAGGACCTGAAGGGTGCATGCCTTTCCACTGCTTCTCCCTCTTGAACTATCTCCTGCTGAACTCCACTCTTGGCTCATGTTTTGAATGTATTTTCCAGTGTCCAAGTCTTTGTTATACAAAAAAGTGTGGGGGCCCAGTGAAGCCAAAATCGCGCTGGTTAACTCCTTGAGTATTCCATGGAAGTTCAGAATAGGCTGACAATTTGGTCCCCAGTGCCCAAACTCAGAGTCCCCTGGGCTGCCCTGGTTCCAACAACACATTTCAAGTAGGAAGCTGGCGGTGGGGGAATGGGGGCTGCGGATCAGTGAGCCGTTTGCTGGTTGGGGAATAACTGAAACACTCCAGGAATGACAGTGCAAAGGGCCAGAAGAATTCACCAGCAAAGAGAATTCCTTTCTGCTGTGGTTCTCCATAAAGAGCCCTCCCAAGTGCTGTGGTCCAGGCTCAATCCAGTCTGTTTTTCCGATCTTTTTGTAGAAAAAAAAAAGAGTCTCCTTCACTCTCATATTTTTTTGCCATGTGTATCACCGAAGGTGGGCTTGTGTGTTAAAATGGATACATTGCAGATCCATCCCCTTCCTTGGGAGGCGGAGGCTGGCATTGTGGGTGAGTGTGCGGGCACTTCTGGGCTCTTTTCATGATCACAAGTGTCTTATAGCTCAGTGGTGTTGCCATAAAGATCATGTTACCAAAGAGAAGCTTTAAAAAGGGTCAATTGCAAAATCCAGAAAACCACGAGTTTTGATCTGAGATTTGCAGTGACCTTTTCATGTGGTTTTTTTACAGTTATTAATCTACTGCCTGGTGGTATAGATTCCCATAAACCCATAAGAATGATTTGGCTCTAACAGTAAAATGGATGATTCAAATAAATTCCTATAATTAAAATGCCCTCAAAAGCAACAAAACAGTAAGAGTTAACAACCTGGTTAGTTGTTACGCAATATCACTGGAACAAAAGTTAAATACATAAAACACTTTATCCACTGAAATAACTAGCTTTTCCTTACAATAAAGGCTACTTACTAAATGATGAAATATGGAATTAGTTAGTAAAGAAATTTTTTTTATTAGTGAGTAATTTAGTTCCCCAAATACAAATCCCAGCCCTGGACACCGTACTATGCCAAGTTTCCTAACGATGTGGATAGCCATGAAAACGGAAGCAGGACAAGAATTGGAAATGAAATCACCTTCTGTGCAAAATAAGCGAAGCCTCACAGCAGCTCTGTATTCATAAAGATGTGTTCAAACCAGAAAAGTTACTTAGAAGAGAGTTTCATGACAGCATGAACTCTTCGGCATTCATTCTGAACTTACATTCAAATTCTGTGCATTTACCAAGGGTATAGTTTGTTTTCATTGAAATTTTTTCATGTGTATAAAAAGAAAAGGCAGTCAGTTCTGGTTTGGTTTTATTGTTTTTTTTTTTAAGATTATGCATTATTTATTTAAAATTTATAATTTATACCCTGCCTACTAAAAAAGAATTGTTGTAGGCAAAAACCAGATGTAAGGGTCCCACTCAGAGTATACAGTGTCTGCCAGAATATATAGTGGCTCAAAAGAACGCCATTATTTTCTCTTTGTGGTTTTTATAAGAAATCTTTTATTAGATGAACTGTCCACAAATGCTTTCAATTCCAAGGAGAGGAATCCTTGCTCACTGGGGAGCTCAACCATCACATCTCTTGCAGTCATCTCTCCTAGCTGGCCCCTTCCTCTTGGCTCTATTCCTATTCATTTTATGCTATGGGCAGAGTGAACTGTCAACATTTCAGCAGCCTGACTACTTCATTATCTGGCACTACCAGACAATGTCCTTCTGGGATTAAGTGCTGAATCTTTTCATTAAAAGGACTCATGAAAATGCAGCTCTAGCCTGGGTCGTCAGTCTGCTGTAGAGTGGAGCCTGACACTGACTCTGACAGGTAATTGAGGAAGGCCATGAGACATTTCTTGAGTGGGTGAGAGTTTGCTATTGCTGTGAATGTGAAGAGGAACTGCTGAGGATGATGGCTATTACTGAGGACCTGATATGGGCCAGGAACCCTCTCCTTGTTACTTACGATGTCCTTAACAACCCTGCAGAGTAGGAATTCTGACCGTAATTTTATAGATTTTAGGAAAGTGGGGAGTTCAAAGAAGGTGAGTACTCAAGCCACTGAGTAGCTGAGCTGGGAGTTGAACCTAAATCTTTTGCGTGTTGCTTCTCCAAGTTTATTCATCTCCAGAAGTGAAAAACAAAACAAAGCAAGATAAAGGATGTCCAACAAGATAATCTAGAAAATGGACCAGTTAGACTTGACGAAGTATTCTGTCAAAATAAAGGGGTGCAGAAACATCCCTTCACATGTTGATAGATAAGCCTTTCTTCGAGATGAGCAATAAAATGTAGTCTCCAGTGGGTTAACTATTACAGGCCTGATGCTCCTGTCAGCTATAATTTTTCCTTTATTATTCTGTGGTGACACACTTAAGCAGCAAGTTAATTCTGCCCTAAATACATGCTCATTCTCTCTAGGAGAGGTCAAGAGTGTCTTGGGGTTTTGGCTGGTAAGGCAATGTTAGCCCCTCAGGGGAATATCCCCCAATGCTGAGGGAGTTTTTGGAGTGAGGTGGGCCAGGGGAAGAAGGTACCTTTAAAATTTCAAAGCCAACTATGGGATATGCAGGGGCCTTGATCAGCTTAAGCTTGAAACCAAAAAACTGGGTGCCTCATGGTTTTCTTTTGAAGTTCTAGTATGCTTGAAATGGGAACCCCAAAAGCTAGTCTTCAATGGCTCCTTCATCCACAGAGCCAAAAAACTGCTTGTGGCTCAAGCTTGCACGAGCTGGGCAAGGTTAGACAGAGGCAAGGAAGAAGGTGAAAGGAGCGTTGATCAGATGGTGATTAAAAAATTTACTTACCTCTGGCCTCTCAGCCTCCCTCTAAAAAAAAAATTATCTGGAATACACTGGCAAAAAATAATATTTTTTTCTTTACCAATACCTCTTTGACCCCGTGGTTCAGGAATCCACAGTGATTCTCCAGCTGCTCCCGCACCTTCTGACCATGTTGGCACTCAGAATCTTGAGGCCAGGAGGGCGCTGGTTGTCACCTTGGCTAATATCTGTCTCATCGTGAAGAAACTGAGACCCAAGGAACTCCACTCCTCTCTCCTACTCCTCCTGCCCCATGTTCATACACTGCCAGCCTGGCTTTAGGGCTCAGGTTTTCTACCTCCCAGCTGGAGTTCCTTCGACCCCAGAATTCTGCCCACATCACCACATTCCGTTCTTGCTACATCCTGTTTATTCATTTATTCAAGGTGTAAGTAGCAGGCAGTAGTTATAATGGTAAACATAACAGACAAAAATCTATCTCTGCCCTTCTGGAACTTGTATTCCAATGGGAGGATGTCTTCATATGACAGAAGGTGATGAATGCTATGGTAAAAACAAGGCAAGCACTGGGCGAAGGACACGTAGCGGGGGACGTAGACGTCAATTTTAAGTATGGTGTCTGGAGCCCTCTCCGCAGAGTAACATTTGAGCAAGAGTTTGAGCGTGCATAGGAAGGACCCCGGGCACCTGCATGGCTGTGGTCTCTGACAGGGCTCTGCTCATTTCGTTTCCACTCTGGGCTGTGACATTTGCCCTTCTCCTTCCTGAAATGCTCTTCCCCTCTACCAACTAACTTCCTTTGTGCTTACTCACAGATTTCTTCCTCAATGCACCCTTTCCAAATTTGCCTTAAATCCCTAAGCACCTGTGTGGTTGATACTGCACACATCCACACTCCCCATGATCATCTTCATAGCTACCTCCTTGCACAGGAATGAGGGTTTTGTTTCTCTGCAGTGTTGCGTTTGCATTTCCCTAAGCAAAGCAGCACCCGCTAGTACTCGGCACATCCTGCGGCTTAACAGAGACATGACTGGAGTACAGATCCCAGCAGTGGGAAGAGGCCTTCGCTTCCACGAGCAATCTCCCTGTCCCCAAATTGGAACCTGCTGGCAGGTGGCAAGGGATTTCACAATCTCCTCTCCCAACTTTGTCCCCAGCCTTCTAGGTGATTTGCTGATCTCACTGTCCTGTGGGCTGGGGTATGGATGTCCTGGGAGAGGGGCACAGCTCAGGGGTCTGACAGTCAAAATACTGACACTGATGAGAGCCCCTTCCTCCTACACATCCAAGGCTGATGCCGCAGGGAGCCGCGGTCTCAACAGTAGAGGGTGGAATGGAGGTTATTGATGAAAGGAATGCAAAACATGCCTTCAGACCCCTGCCCAGACCAAAGTGAGTCCCAAGACCCTACAGCGTTTCTCCATCTTGTGGGTCTCGGCACTTACAAAACTCCATCTGATAGGGCCAAGATGAGAACTGTAAACCTGCAATCCAACACTTGCCTTGAGTGTGGCTGCTTTATGAAGTGTCATTTGGGGGCAGCTGAAGGACTAATATAATGACGAGGGAGAACAGCACTGAGCAGGACAAATCTCAGTCAATGACAAGGTATTTGCTGTTTGTCAGTGACACAGTGTTGGGGCCTGTGAAAATTATGCTGCCGAGCAGGTGCTGGCAAAGACGTGCCTACATCCACTTTCCCTCACATACCGGTTCGATTCTTTTTAACCACCAAAACTAGTGTTTTGATGGGGAAAAAACGTGGACTTTAATGTAAATGAAAACATCAATCAGCCTGACAGACATTCCTCATTCCTCAAGAATATGTGTTTTTCCCTTTCTTCAAGTGAAGATGATAGTCGAAGACACTTAAAATTAAGGGAAGGAAGCCAAGACAGAGCAAGAGATTTCACCATTGGTGTTTTAAAGCAATCATTCTGTTCCGCGTTGAATGTGGCCTCAGTCTTGAACTTAATGAGAAATGAGTCAATCGATGAAATGATCCAATTGAGGAAAAGTTGGCACAAAATAAAAAAAAAAAGGAGGGAACCGGGAGGGACCTATTTTAATAGACTATTGGCCCACGAAGGCTGCGGGGGAGTGTGGCTCCAGGTTGAATGACAACCACCCCTGTCACTAGCCACATACTTGTTATTAAAACTAGACAAAGGCCTGGTGTCGTGGCTCATGCCTGTAATCCCAGCACTTTGGGAGGGTGAGGCAAGAGGATCCCTGAGGCCAGGAGTTCAAGACTGGCCAGGGCAACATAGTGAGATACTGTCTCTACCAAAACAAAACAAAACTAGACAAAGGAGGCTGGGGACAGAAATATTTTCATGGGGCAGACAGCTATAGTTTTGGAGGTCAAAGCAATGAAACTGGAAATAAAATGAAAAAAAACATTAAACAAAAAGTCAGAAGGCATGCAATGAATTATGGAATATAAAATAAATGGGAACATGTAGGCTTATCTAATTTTCCATGCCTTTATACGGAGTTTAGAAATGACAGTTAAATTTAGAAAATTGTTTAAAACTGAAATAACTAGATGGGAACACACGTTTGTATGCACACACATAAAGTGACTTTCTTCAGACAGTAGGGATGTTTGTAGAAAAGGATTTCTAAAGCAAAATTCAAAATCACCAGGCACAGTGGCTCATGTCTGTAATCCTAACACTTTGGGAGGCCAAGGTGGGTGGATCACTTGAGGTCAGGAGTTTGAGACCAGCCTGGCCAATATGGTGAAACCTTATCTCTACTAAAAATACAAAAAATTAGCTGAGCATAGTGGCACATGCCTGTAGTCCCAGCTACTTGGGTGGCTGAGGCAGGAGAATTGCTTGATCCTGGGAGGCAGAGGTTGCAGTGAGCCGAAATCCCACCACTACTCTCCAGCCTGGGTGACAGACAGAGACTGTCAAAAACAAAAAAAACAAAACAAAAATCAAAAATCACAATTTCCCATGGGTTTATCATGGGTGTGACTGGAGCCAGTTTATACTGACTGATGACCCCCAATTATTGTTATCTCTTCACAACTCTATATTCAGTGACTTTATATTGGTAGCATGAAATTGGTCATGCTGGAAGTATTTACACCATTGAAATCAGCAAAAAGCTCCAAATCAGGGCTTTTGCCTTCTGGAGAGCTGGCTGTTAAACATTTGCCAGCATACCACTCAAACTAGTGCAACTGATCCACTGCATTTAAACAAGTAAAGAACTTATCTGTCCATATAGAGTAATTACTTGAGAAGCTCAGGATCACTGGCACCACCAAGCTTGGACATGAAGCATCATTCCTTTCCTTCCCCAGAGGTGATACAGATCTTATATGCCCTCTTACTAGTGATATTTTACACATTAAATGTTTTGAATTAAAAATTTCCATGGAAACAAGGTAAATTTCAAATTTACAATCTCTGTGGGGTGATTATAATTTTAGGTTCCTAGTGAAACTGAGCATGTTTAAGGTTCAATTCCCACATGTCTGTTAATTTCACACCATGGATACAGGTTGACTTAACTCTGACCAACTACCCTGAACGTGCACTTCCTTTTCACGTGGAAATGAGGTACAGAGGGACTGGCCTGAGCTGTCACCCACCTGACATTAGCATGGCAAAGTCAAGAAGTAGAGCCCTGGTGGATCAACCTAGGACAGGCAGCTGTGGAGGACACATTTGGATTCAGATGGAGGAATCACCACCGAGGAAAGGACTTTGAAGAACAACCCCCATCTGGAAGATACTCTGTTTACCTCTCAAAATCATGCAGGGATTAAAACCCCACCTACCAGGCAGAAAAAAAATAAGAGTTCAGAGGAAAGCAACACTTCATTACATTCATGAGATGCATAAATGACTGTAACAGCAGCAGACTTAGAAATCAAAATGGAAAAAATCAGATTCTACCAGCTGAGCCATTCTGCAGGCAGAAGGCCTTTTGAACTTCAGCTCTTACAGCAGAGAATCAGAAAATGTGACCAGGAGCACATCAGCTCTGGAAACAAGTGAATAATGGAGATCAGAGACGCAGAAAATACACATACAATTTCATATGGTATGAAATTTTTATGGTATAATCACTTCATTGTATTTCATGCCCAAAGAAATGAATTTTATTTCCCCGATGGCCAAACAGCTCCTAATTACAGTTGTAAACTGGTTAAACGGGCTTAACGAAGAGCGGCTTTGGGTGAGGACTTAACACTGTCCAGTCTGCACTTCACTGAGGTGTTCCCCACCTCCCCAGTGAACGTAGAATTTGGAATTAGTACCGGAATCACCCAATAGGGATTCACTCATACATTTTATTTTTAATTTGCAGCATTTATTTATTTACATTAACTTCCAGTACACTGCATGTGGTTTAGAACATAATGTGAGTTCATTGCTTATTATTCTTCACAATATCCTGTGGTAAGAGAGACTCTTCCAATTAAGAAGAGGTACTTGTCTTGAGAGGTTCACCACACAACGGGATCCTAGGGATGGTCTCAGCTTGACGGACCCAGGAAGCACACCCCTTCTAAATGGTGCTTAGCCAGAGCTCTTCCTGCTTGGGGCAGCCAGGCCTCTCAACCCTACTCTGGAAAAGCAACTAGAAGCTGAGGTCCTGCTGCTGATGGACTAGGAATACCATTTTTGCATCTCTGTCATGAACAAAGACAGGGCTCATTCATCACCTTCCCATTAAGCACAGCCCTGAAGAGGAACTGAAAAAGAAGGATTCAGTGATTCAGAAAATGTTTGTTCCTAAATGAAGAATACAATGAAGTCTGGACAGCTCTCACTACTATGCAATGTTCCTTCCTGCTGGAAAGCAGTTGTGTTATTGCAGCAAAGCTGGTCAAGACAACCAACCACCTGTAAATACAACCTACTGGTTGCCCTGAAACAATCTGT
The DNA here is from genome assembly GCF_024542745.1 of Macaca thibetana thibetana. Taxonomy (NCBI): domain Eukaryota; kingdom Metazoa; phylum Chordata; class Mammalia; order Primates; family Cercopithecidae; genus Macaca; species Macaca thibetana. The sequence continues at coordinate 59,903,462 of NC_065595.1, forward strand.
CACTTTCTACAGGACTTAGGGGAAACAACACCTAATAAACAACACCTAGTAAAGCAAAAGAACATATACTACAGTCAAAGGAAAATCTCATGTACAACTGTGGTAATGACAGTGCTTATAAAATTAGAAGCACTAATTTATTAGGGTACACAGAGCCCCAGATGATGCTGTGATTATATGTTTACTAAACTTTATCCGGAGGACTACTGCATAGAAGTCAATCTTCTTGCCTTTGAGCTCGTGGAAGATCCATTTGTTTCTACTCCTGCTCACTTCCCAGACACACACCACAACTGGGCACAAATCATGGAAACGAAATGTTTATCCAAGTGGAGCTGGAAAAGCCAGGACCCCAGGAGGGCCCTGGGGTGCAGGGAGGACCCCTTCTTTCACAGGTTTCTGTTGCATGGGCCTAGGGTAAGATGGAAAGGATCACAGAGTAGGGGATAGAAACAATTTTTTTTTTAAAGAAAGAGAAGAAAATCTTCTGATTATCTGGACAGAACAAGAGAAAGGGGAGCTGCGGCAACAGGAAAATGAAAATAAGCAATAACAGGCCTGTGACAGTTGACTGTAGGAATGTCCCTGCCGGTGGGTAACTTGTGTCCTGACAAGCTGGGAGAGCCTGCGGCAAAGGATCTGTGCTTTGCTCACTGGGACCTAGAGAGGATACAAACTCTTTCTGTTCCTAATAAAGAACAGGTTCAAGAGAGCGAGGGGAAACACACTGAGGCATGAAACTAACATCTGCACAGCAGCCAGCGGCACAGCAGTCACATTACTTGGATATCCAGGGCAGAATCAATCAAGTATGTGAGTTCCGACATAGGCACTGTGGTGATTCCTGCGAAGGTTTTATATCTGCACACTTGGTTTGCAGAGTGCAGCTGGACTTCTGCTCTCATTCTTCCCTCAGGTGCCTTCGTGCAGCACCAACTCTGTGAACCAAACAGTGTGACCCCACCCACCCATCCCACCTCTCCCTACTCAGAGACACTAGGTTTAGACAGTGAAAGCGTTCTTTGGTAAATGCATTCCACAGTTCTCTTCCAGTCTCAATCCCGCTCTCAAAACACAAAATAGGTAACAGATCAAAAAGACCAAACCAGATCCATTAATTTTTTATTGTACTGTCTCATTTCTATTAAATCAAGTACCAGAGTCCTGAAGTCACCGAGCCAAAGCTGGGAGCAGCCAATCCAAATCTTTGAAGTTAGTGCAGAAGTAGGGGCAAAATAATTTCCCATATCATTTTGGAAGATATAACTGAAAGAGTGTTTTTTGTTTGTTTGTTTGTTTGTTTTTTGAGACAGGGTCTTGCTCTGTCATTGAGGCTGGAGTGCAGAGGCGTGACCTTGGCTCGCTGCAGCCTCAACTCCTGGGCTCAAGCAATTCTCCCACATTAGCCTCCTCAGTAGCTGGGACTACATGCATGTGCCACCATACCCAGCTAATTTTTGTGGTTTTTTTTTTTTTTGTAGAAATGGGGTTTCACCATACTGCCCAGGTTGATCTCAAACTCTTGAGCTCAAGCGGTCCACCTGCCTCACCCTCCCAAAGTACTCTGACTACAACATGAGCCACCACGCCCAGCCAAAAGAGTGTTGTTTACTGACACTGGATAATATGATTCACACAAAATAGAGCATTTAGTGATTCAAGGATGTACCCAGAACATTCTGCCAAGGGGACATTTAACGCTGTGACACAGGAAGTGTCATGATGACTCAGGAAGAGGGGATCCAGGTGTAGTTCCATATTCCAGCAGAACAATGCTTCTGGCCAAATATGTTAAAGCTTCCTCCTATCTTCAAAGGAAACAGAGACTACAGCTCTGTGGCAAGAGACAATGAATCCCTCTGAGGGATGAGTGTATTCTAGTTAGACAGGAACACAGACTACATCTGCCTGTGACCAGGACAAAACTGTGATGGTGGCCGTGGTGAACTGGAACACACGCTCATCAGTGGTAAGAGTCTCTTAGTTTTCCTCTTATTCAATTTCCATCTTGATGAAAAATGAGAAATTGTATGCAATTGATGAACAAATACACAGATTTCTGTGTCAAAATCTTACTGCTGATTTTATTTACTTATCCAATGTAAGCTCATCCTATTTGATCACGTCTCTGACAGTCATACGGTTATCCTTTTTTCCTCCACAGTGATCGCTGGAAAGGGAACACCTTGCGGCTTCTCCCACAAAGCTTTCGATCCTAATGTGAGGAGCAGACCTCTCCCGTGAGACTATTCAGTGGGGGAAAAGGGCCGTGTGGACACATGGAAATGGATTCGGGCAGGACCAGAACTATTTCCTTAGCCACACAGATGAAGGGTTTTTACTAGTTCCTGAGTGAGGAGGAACTGGAACCCGATATCAAAACCCACTGTATGTCCTTTACAGTTTATTGTATATAATTATGTACCATAACCTGTGCATGGCTTACATGCCAGGGCATGGGATCCGTCATTCCCAACAAATCTCGTTGTTGATTTCTGTAAGTCCCAGCTAAGAATCCCCTTAAGAGATTATCTGAACTGGGTAGAATCAAATATTGTGACAGAACCCAGGGCCTGGGGGAAGCAGCAGCCCCTACTTCTAGAATTCGGCCTGGTGTGCTTCGTGGTACATCTGCAGGTGAGCACCGACTAAGAGGTATACTTGGTGCACACCCTGTGTCCAGTACCGAATGGTGCCAATATGAGCCAATGGGACTTGAGGAACATGTAATTCTGTTCACTGAACTGCTGTGAAGCTGCTACAGCGCCCTGCTAAGTCGTGCTCTTTGTTCATTTCTGAGCTTGGGCCTCCTCTTGCACGTAGGCCCTGTTCCACAAATGACTCCAGGGGATAAGGGGCTTCCAAACACCTAAGTCCTAGAGTGTTGTTTTAAGCCACTTGGCTCATGTGCATGTCTGTAAAGCATTGCTAGAATTGGAGGTGTTTCAAAGACAGCGAGGGGCATAGGAGAATAAATGATCTAATACAGAGAGTGAATTCCTGGTGATTTAAAGCCACTGAGAAAAGGGGCAAACAGAGCTTGGGAGACAGTACACCTTGATGTCTTCAAAAACACATCCCTTAATTTCTAAGAGACCATAATTTATCTTTCTATATTGCTAACACCATATTTGTCAAATACAGATATTATGGACTTTTAATATTAGGGAATTAAAAGAGCCTTTTAAACTCTGTTTTGAAATACATACATTTTTTCATGTTTGCACATACAGTAACACACCAGCATATCCAGTGTTGAAAGTATGATCTGAAATTGCAATCAAGCCATTCAAATCATTCAAAGAACCAGCCACATGGAAACTATGACCTCGCCCCTGAAAATCACCCACAGACATTTGTTTGGACATGATTTCAGGAGATCCATGGGCTCTAGAAACCACCTGTAGGCCTAAGGCTCGGAACTTGTGATACCTGGCCTCCCATAGGAAGTACAAGGATGTCCTAATTTTTCCCACCAGAATTTGTATAGACTAGCAAGTTTTTGCGCAGCTTGTTATACTGATAGGCTTCCTAGTCTCCACTGAGGGGGCAATTCTGTTTATAAACATTTCCCTCACCCTTCTTCCCCATTCATTCTTGTGGTTTCCCAGCCCAAGCAATACTTATCTGTGAGTCGCTGGCCCCAATAACTAACTCAACACAGCAACACGTTATGGATGGTGAGTTCAGACCGCAGATGTCTGTGTAGCCAGTTAAGTAGCATCGTCAAGACGATCCAGTGCGGAGCAGTGGCAAAGGACAGAACCACCCAAAAGAAGGGAGGAGGCTGGACGCAGATACATGGGAAGTTGGGGAAAGTTCATCTGTTGTTAAAATCAACAAGTACAATGTCAACGGTGGAGGCCCAGATGTCCCATTAAGAAATGTCCTACTTAGTCTGGAAAAGTTGGCAACTGTTCTCGTGGGAACCAGCAGCAGGAGCAGCCGCTGCAGTGCACGAATCAGAAGTGTCCTTCCTCACACCCAGCTCCATCTGGGTCATGTCCCTCCTCTGCTCAAGCTCTTCCGGGAGCCTCTCCTCTCACTGAGAGAAAGAGCTGAGGTTCATGAGGCCCTAAGCTGTCTGCCTGCCAAAGCTGCCCACCTTGCTCGTTCTACTCCAGCCATGCTGGCCTCGTCACCAGGTCTCGAATACACCAGGCCTGCCACCACAAGGCCTTTGCACGGGCCGTTTCCTCTGCCTAGGACTCTCGCCTGTGGGTACCCTCATGGCTTTCTCCCTTTTTTCGGGTTTTTACTTAAACATCATCCTCTCAGAGAGGCCTTCCCTGATCATTCTTTTGAAAGATGCAATCCCATTTCCCCTCGCCTCTACCTTTCTTGTTTTATTTTACGTATTTATTTAGACATGGAGTCTCATTATGTCGCCCAGGCTGGAGTACAGTGGCTATTCCTAGGTGCACTCATAGCTCACCACAGCCTCAAACTCCTGGGCTCAAGCGAGCCTCCCACCTCAGCCTCCTGAGTAGGTAGGCCTACAGGCACGCACGACCACACTTAGCTCTGTTTATTTTTCTTCACAGCACTTGCCACCATTTAATTTACTTATCCATTTTACTTATCTTTTGGCCTTCCCAACAACAACGTGAGTTCCATGCAGGCAGAGATCTTTGTTGGTTGAACTGCCCATCGTCTCCCCAGAGGCTAGAAGATGGTTAGAACAGTATCTGCCTCACAAAGTTGTTGAAGAGATTAAATGAATTAATGCCTGTAAAACACCTGAACAGCATGGGGCCTATACTAAGAACTACGGCAATATGTGTTATAATTTTGATTTTGTTTTAAATTTTGTGATGAAGGTAATTGGGTAGTTATTACCATATCCATCTTACAGATTCCAAGATGGAGGCTCAGAGTAATTTACCTGAAGTTCTACATTAGCGACTGGCAGAGCGAGGATTCAAACCCAGATCGACTCCATTCTGTGCACTAATCTCCCCTTGCTTTGCTTTGGAAATCCTGGGATAGAAGAGAGGCAGAAATCCATTCTTTCTGGAACAAGCTCAAAACCTGAGAAGGCTGGTCCACCCCGGGGGGTGGGAAGTGGGGAATAACAGCTCCAGAACCCAGGGACCGTTTCCTTTCAGACTTTACACTGCATGGACCTGACATGGCGTGTGGCATTCTGTTTACTTCCTAACTTCACCAAAAAATCTAATAAGACTTTGCCAATTAAACAATGTTTTCATGACCCCAGAAAATCCGTGGATTGGAGACATTTACTTTAAACAGCCATTCCACCATAACAGGAAAAGAGGTAGAGCAGAGAAGTTTATTATAACAGCTGCTTTCATACCTCAAACAAGGTTTGGCTGTTTTTGGCAGGTTGCACTGTAGCAGAGTTGGCAAGAAGTGGACAGACTGCATGAGTTTCCTTTCAAAAGATCATTTTGCTTCCTTAAAAAACCCATGACTGGACTATCTAGTGTGAACTGCAGATGTTTGTTCTTCCTTTGCTTCTCTGTCCTTGGGGGGCTCCCACCCTGCTTAGGCCTAAATGGGGACACAAGTTTGTAGAGCAGAAAGAGCTTTGGAATGGCAAAGTCCTTGATGAGAATCCCACATTTCCTTTGTTAGCTGCTTAACTCTCCAAGACTCTTGTCTTTCTCTGCAGGATTATTCTAAGGATTAGAGTAAGGCAAATAGAGACCCTAGCACAGTGTCAGGCAGGTAACAGGCAGCTATGATTATCATGAACTTAGATGGTTAGAGGCTTGAGTCTGAGTCCTCAGGGCTCTCCTGAGATACTGCATTTTACAAAATGCATGCAGCAGATAATGTATAAAGTACAATCTCTTGCCTGAAGCGTTTTTTAAAACAGGGCTTTTCTGCACCCCCTTCCCTTTCAACCTACAAAGTTGGTAAGAAATAGAAAAAGAATAGATGTCAGGGTTCCCCTGCACGTGTCATCGCTCTTGGGGTCCAAAAGGGGAGGAAAGGGAAGAGGGGATGGGGGACCTGGTGGTGCCCTGGAGGGCAGAGCTTCAGTGGGTTTTAAACTGGAAATCCTACAGGAAGTGAAGGCTCTTGGCTCCTGGGACCTGGGCTGCCCTGGGCTGTGACTCCTGTAAAACCCAGTGCTCAGCAAGCGGCTGAAACCATTTCAACGCTAATGGCTTCCAGATGGCAGAAGAGCAACCAGCAGCATGATGCTCGTGGCACGTGTGAGCCCGAGGGGTCTGATGCCCATTGGTCAGGCTGCCGCCTGAAACTCATAAAGAACCCATATGAATCAGGACTGGAACCCCCAGCAAGCTTGCATTCCCTGGCTAGATCTAACAGTGTGCACTGGGATATGCCTGTAACTGGCATATCCCCTGCAATCTGCGGTGTCTTGGGCAGCATAGAAGCCACTTTTCTTACCCCTTCCAGCAATGTTTATTCTTCAGCATCCAAGTCTGAGACCCACAGACAACACAGGCCTTGTTGCTCCAAGGAAAGGGGCCTCCCAAAACATTTGGGAGAAATGCGCTGGACTGGATTTTTGGACCCTGCTGTGGTGGAGGGAATCCTTGGCCTTTGCTGGCAGCTTTGAAGACCTATTTTTGATTTCCAAAGCTTTTAATCCTTTGTCTATTCAGAGCCTGAGCTTGGAGCATTTGCCATCCAGAGACAAAACCTGGAGAGCAGCCCAAGAAAGACAGGGCCTGGATCAAAAGGACGCCACCAGCTGGGCACTTAGAAGCACTCACTCCTGGGCTGGAGCCTGGTGAGGAGTGGGGCTGGGGGAAATAGGGCGGCGGGGCTGGGGGAAATAGGGCGGTGGGGCAGGCTGGGGCTTGAACTCCTTCCCCACTGAGAGAGCTGTGGTTTCATCTGGACGTTGAAACATCCCACATCCCAAATACCAACTCAACCAAAAAGAGAATATAGAATTGTGCACATCTTCAGCCCTAACCCACTATCCACGGGTGATAATCCAAAAATTTAACAAACGCTCTGCCACTGATCAATGAGAAGGGATACCCGCTGCTGCTGCCCAGCTGAGTATCAGCCCTGCCTGTGCCCCAGCAGAGACATTTAAAAAACTACCACTGCAGTTACTTGTCGGTGGAATCTCCCGGGCAGCCAACACATTTTCCAGTGTTGGCAGAAGTTTTCAACTGCCTGGCACTCTTCCTGGAGGGCACCCTGCACAGCGCTGGCCAGGCTGCACAGAGCTGAGGGCACATCAGAAGAAGTTGTGAATTAAAAACAAAAACCGTCATAAATAAAAGTAGACGGATGGCTATTTTAAGTTGCTCCACCGTTTAGGGAAAGTAGCTGCAAGGAACAGCGGCCAGCGCGTGGAGAATATTCTTCCATTCTTGTGTGTTTTGGTGAACTGAAATCTCCGATGCAATTGGCACTGGTTTTTCAGCCAACACAGAGGCCCGCAGGGTGTGGCCACTGAGGGAGAAAGAATGAAGCAAACAGCACCCAATTCTTGCTCTCCAGGACCTTATCAGGAGGTCTTTGCAATCCATTTCTTGGCGATTACTATTAAAAGTTGTAGGTGGATACCTAGCTCCTTACCCATAGCCTATTGTGCTCTCCATGAGGTCTCCATTAGTGTCAAAGGGTCTACTAGGAGAACCATGTTTTGTCTTGTCCTTTCAAGACCCTTCTTCTCGACATGGTGTACACTCCTCCCCAATTTATTTCCCCTTTTCCTTTTTATTCCGAGATTGTTCTCCCCTCCATTCTTACATCTCCTTCCTTCTTTTCCCCAAGTATCTGCTTTCCTCTGCCATCCTCAGCAGTTTTTCTTCTTCCCAGTTCTTTCTTTCCACCAGTGCCCTCAAGAACTTCACACCCAAACTGCCAGCCATAACCTTGAATGGCCTTGGGTGAAGATTGAGCCATGCCGGTGGTTTCTGGCAACCATGCCCTCCCCAACGCAGGGTTCACTCTTGTCGACTAAGGCTGGAGGGATGGTGCCATCTTTTTATCTCCTTCTATTAGAAGAAGAAGGTTTTGTTTTTGCTTTTTTTCTTTGAGATAGGGTCTTGCTCTGTCACCTAGGTTGGAGTATGGAGGAGTGACCACAGCTCACTGAAGCCTTGACCTCCCAGGCTCAAGTGGTCCTCCCACTTCAGCCTCCCAAGTAGCTGGGACCACAGGCACATGCCACCATACCCAGCTAATTTATTTTTTACTTTTTGTACAGATGGGGTCTCACTATATTACCCAGGCTGGTCTCAAACTCCTAGACTCAAGAGATCCTCCCATCTCAGTCTCCCAAAATGCCAGGATTACAAATGTGACCCACTGCGTCCAGCCTGGAGAAAAGTTTTAACAAGCAGAAAGGTCCGTTTACTCCAAAGCAGGTCTGTGCAACTAAAAGTTTTGGAAAAGTGAAGAAAATAGAGGAGGACAACAAAGGGAAAAAGGAAGAAATAAAAGGAACAAAGAGCAAAGAGAAAGACCTAACGTCAGCGTGATCACAGTTTATTCCAGCCAAAGCCCAAAATATTAAGACTGTTTCTAATGTTCCACTAAGTAGTGGCCTCTCGGTGCTTCTGACAAGTGATTTAGAGTAAAGTGGTCTGCTCCCAAAGGGGCTTGCAAATATTCATGCATAATGATTTGGTCAAGAAAGCCAGAGTTGCCCAGTCAGGAAGGTGGTGATGCAAAGGTCAGATGAATAAGGGAGGAGTTCATTCATCAACCCGACATGTGAGCATGGCTGGGACAGTGCGCAGAACAAGAGCCATCTGGTAGCTTTGCTTGCAAGACCAGATTAAAAAAGCACCAGAACAAAAACCACAAAGGAGAAGATGAAGCTGTATTTCCGGAGGAAAGCAAAGAGTTCTACCCAAAGCCGAAGTAAGAGCTTTATTTTTTTTTTTTTCCAATGATGAAGAAAGAATCCTACTTCCCTCTGATTTGCATTATTTTTAGTACATATGCCTCAGCATTGGTGCCCAACACGTCCAGCAGTGTCTTTTCGACAGCCTGAAATTTTTGAGTAGTTTCCCATTGCCTAGAGTGTAAAACAAAATTCATAGCATGGCATAGGAGGCCTTCGTGATGGAATCCCTAGCTTACTCTTCACCATCATCTTTCTGCATTCCTCAGTGCAGCTTCAGAGTACTGGCCCCTTGCAGAGCACATTATGCTGGCTCTTCCCTCCCTTGTGTAATATGGTTTTCCCTCTGCCTGGTACATCTTCCCCTGCCTGGCTAAATTGTACTCTTCCTCTATAACCATCTCAAAACTCACACTCCTCTGTGAAGTGTGAGCTCTCAGGGGTTCCCTCTTCTAAACACCTACTGCACTTGAATGCCATCCCATCGTGCTAATCATCTGTCATTGTCATAGGGACAAGAATGTTATCTTTTCTTTTCATCAACAGTGCCTAACACAGGAAGTACCCCAAATTTGTGTCGATGATTAATGCAGCATTCATTTGAATTCCACACGGATGCACATTTAATTACACACACACACACACACACACACATACACTCATGCATGCACACTTGCAATATGTCCTCTCCTGCATCTCTAGGGTTGTGGGTTCCAGGTGAGACCCTGCCATGAAGTTTCTGATCATGCCCCAGTGATATAATATGGATGTGATGGAACGAAGTGAGCTGTGTATCAGAAATCAAGTTTGAAATTTGGGAATGTCTTTAAGTTCTTAGAGACCTCATCCACACAGTCCTCAGCTTTCAACTCAGGCAGAGTACGCATGTCTGCATGAGAACGTAGAGTAGATAAAAGTGAGAGAGGGCAGAAAGAAAGAGGTACAGGGTCTTGTGTGGAGCCTCCCACATGGTTCCCTTCCAGTTCCCTAGGCAATCGGCCCCTGATGAGTAGTTCTATCTGGAGAGCCATATATTATTTCCATAGATGTTCATTCCATTTTTAATGAGCCCTTTCCCAAAGAGCCACTGAACGTCAAAAGTGCTGAGAGAAGAAGTTGAGCCTTTTATAAATGTCAAAGCAAACAGAACCAGGCTCAGAGATAGCAAGGTAAGTACTGGAAGGAACTCCTTGCACTGCAAGGCAGGTAAAGAAAAGTGCAGAAATGGCTATTTATGTAGGAAGGAGTTCCTGCAAGAGTGAATTGTATTGAGACATACTTCTGCTCTAAAACCCCAGTTTTCAATGTCTGGCATGAAACTGGCAGGAGAGAAGAGGGATATTGAAATCTCAAGGGTTCTGCAGTTCTGAAATTTGATGTAGTTTCTGTTCACCTCAATATAAAGAAATGATAAATATTTGAGGTAATGAATATACTAATTACCATGATTTGATCATTATACATTGCATACGTGTATCAAAATATCTCACTGTACCCCATCAATAAGTAAAAGTATTATGTGTTAATTAAAATCATAATAATAAATGAAATGCCAATTAAAACAAAATGATAATCCCTTTTTGCCACACATTTTGGTGGGAAAGTAAGTTGTTATAACCTTTTTGGAGGGCAACCAAAATTTTAAGTGTATATATTCTTTGATATGCCAATTTCACTTATAGAAATAATTTCTACTGAAATATTCCAACAATACACAGGTGCATGAATGAGAATATGCACTAAAACATTACTTGTCATGAAGGAAAAAATGGAAACTTCTAATGTCCATCCAAAGGGAAATTATTGTATAATTCACGGGGCATCATGGTCTGAAATTCTGTGCAGCAGATAAAACAATAAATTCATAGGCAGTAGCGTGGAGATACATCCTCATGACATACATAGTTTCAAGTAAAATAAAGCAAGTTGCTGAAGGAATTTTTTTTGAAAAAGCTCACCTCTCATCAGGAAAATAATGACTGGATTTACAAATGCCAAGAACTTATTATTCGGGCCTGTTAGACAAGTAAACAGATCTGTGATATCTTAGAGACTTAAAAAAAGAGTTACAGCTGCCACGGAAGACACAGAAGCATCACTAGGACCTACACTGCTACACAATCTGCAACACACCCGCGATGGAGCTGGAACAGTATTTTTACTAGCACATACCAGGTATACTGTGGGTCAAACAGGCATTGCGGATGGCTAGATGATCTGATTACCAACGAAAAACATGATTTCTAGGCCAAAATGTGTCTTTAAATTATCAAAATCTGTCTAATAATTGACCCTTCCTGTGTTAGGTTAGGAAGTACCTGTATAAATCAGATACAGATGGAAAAAAAAAATCCCTTTTTCTTTCTGCTTTTCATGCCCAGAATCAAGAATATAATTAGCTTCACAGATATGTGGTCTTACTACTTTATATAGCAAATTTACTCATAGGCAAGAAGAGTGTCTTCTAAGTGTTCTGCGTCTCATCACAACAGAGTAGGTTTTCCCAACCTCGCAAATACATGACCTGAAAAAACAGGATTCAAAAAGATTTTGAAAGGCTGGAACTCTGGAGCAAACCCAGTATCATGAAATTCAACAGGAATGAAGTCCTTTCTTACCTTAGGCTTAAGTTTCTATCTTGACACTCCACTTATTAGCACTAAGCCCCTCTGAACCCCAGTTTCTTAATGTGTAGTATGGACATCATTACAGTCACATTATAGGATCATTGTATAGATTAAATGAAATTATGCATTTGCAGTGAATACAGTATATGTGGCACAAAGTGGGCCAGTGTATAGTAAGTGCCTGCTTCTTTTCTCCTTTTTGCTGATTCAAGCAAATGTTATTTTTAAAATTTTGTTTGAAGTGACACACAATAATTATACATATGCATGGGCACAATGTGATGTTTCTATACATGTATACATCGTGTAATGATCAAATCATAGCATTGAGCATCACCTCAGACATTTATCAGTTCTTTTTTGTGTGTTGTGATCATTCAGAATCCTTTAAAAATGCAATATTTTTTGGGGTGTCAACTGCAGACAAAGAACATGCATTCTGGCCTGCACCTCCATACTGTCCATTTTACAAGGCAATTCCCCCAACGGGACTCTGTGGTTTTCCAGGACTGCCTGTACTGCGTGGGCAAGTCTGTCTAATCTGGAGTCCAGGATCGGGAAGTTCATTCTTGTGGCACACCCAACACATATCCTCTCACTTGGGCCTTTATCAGAATTAAAGGTAAATTTTTTTTAATTAAAAAAGCAATTACCAGAACATAAGACGAGAGTAACGGCTTAGCAGTAGCATGAGTAAGAAAGACTTAGGAGTTTGAGTGAGTAGCATATTTAGTATGAGTTAGTGATGTGGTGCTGTTAATATGCAATGAGATGGAGGTGAGGAGGGAGTGAGGTCTCAGGAGGGAGATGTATGTGCCCAACTCCCTGTATGTCTCACCATAAAGTTCCAGAGGACAAAATATGATAATACCTGCCAGAAACATGATAAAAGATGAGTGTAGCTACCCTAGCTGTGGAACTTATGTTGGTTTTGTATTAATGTAAAAGAAAAATCAAGATAAAATCTAAAAACCAAGAAACAACTACGAGTTTTAGCTTACGGAGAGATCAATTCATTCAACAATAGGTTGTAACTTCCCATCTCCCCTAACTGCCCCTCTACCCACTCCTTCTCCACACTCTACCTGGGCATCCAACAATGCCTCTGATTAGTAAAGAAAGAATCCAGCACAGTGGTTGTATTAGTCTATTCTCAGGCTGCTAATACAGACATACCCGAGACTGGGTAATTTAACAAGGAAAGAGGTTTAATTGACCCACAGTTCCACATGGCTGGGGAGACCTCACAATCATGGCAGAAGGTGAAGGAGGAGCAAAGTTACATCTTACATGGTGGCAGGCAAAGAGAGAATGAGAGCCAAGCAAAAAGCGGTTTCTCCTTATAAAACCATCAGATTTCATGAGACTTATTCACTACCACGAGAACAGTATTGGGGAAACCACCCCCATGATCCAATTATCTCCCACTGTGTCCCTCCTACAACACGTGGGAATTATGGGAGCTACAATTCAAGATGAGATTTGGGTGGGGACACAGCCAAACCACATCAGTGGTTCTCAATCTTGGCTACAATCGATATACCCAAGAAGCTTTTATAATTCTTGATGCTTAGACCACATTCCAGGTCTGTTAAATCAGGGTGTCTGCTTGTGGGTCCCAGGCATGCATCCGGTGGATTACAGCGTGCAGCCAAAGTTGAGAACAACTGCTCCCGAATGCTAGTCCAACTCACACCTGGAGGATGGTACCCATTCTGGGCCACTAACTTGAGGAAGGCTGGAGTGTGACCAGGATAGAGAGAAGTCTAATGTTTGACATAAAGACAGCTGGAAAAGGACATGAAGAACAGGAGGCTCAGGGAAGTATGGTTGTTACCTGCAAATATATGAAGGACTGCCACGTGTAAGAGGAAGTTATTTTGTTTTCCCTGCATTGCTATTAAAGGTGGGAACTAGAGGGAATTGAATTTCAGTTCAACCTAAAAAGAGAACTCTTTCAACAGGGAGTAGGAGGCACAGTTAAAAGAACATGCAACCTATTGCTGAATGCTGTGCACATAAGCTAGAGTGAAACCCCGTTGGTCAGAGATTCTGTAGAAAGAGGTCGGCACAAGACACAGGGAATTGAACTCCATGACCTTTAAGGTCCTGTGTAACTGTGATTCCAGGTGTCTTTGATTCTAGGGGCTCAATGGCTTGTCATGGACTAATTAGCAACTTTGCAGAATGAATAAAAACATTTTGTTGAACTCAGGAGAACAAATCCATCATAAACCTTACCAAATGCATAAGCACAAATGGGCTGGGACATAGGAATAAGCCTAGGAAGCCTGAAATGCCTAGAAGTTCTTTCCACAGCACCATACAGTTCATGAGAACAACTTAAAATATAGCAATAAAAGGCAATCACAATAAATGGCCTTGCTGTGGCAGCTCTCTAGAAGGATATCTGCTGATTTAAGAAGGCAGACACTCTGGAGGAGACCCCTGCTGTTTATATGGTTGTCCAAGTTAATTATCCCTGTACTTTCAGATGAAGTGAATGGTAATCTGTTTATCTAGGTCAAATAGTTGGAACCTACTCTGTCCCTTGACAGTCATATGAAAATACGTAGTGTTGTCCTTTTGGGCATTATAACAAAGATCAGGTTAAAAAAATAGCATCCACTTCTTTATAGGCACAACATAGCCTTTATTTCTAAAGTACTCTAATTAGACCCAACTCTAAACAAGTGGTTTAAAATGGGATTTTTTTTTTTTTTTTTTTTTTGGAGATGGAGTCTTGCTCTGTTGCCCAGGCTGGAGTGCAATGGTGTGATCTCAGCTCACCGCAACTTCCACCTCCTAGGTTCAAGCAATTCTCCTGCCTCAGCCTCCCGAGTAGCTGGGATTACAGGCATGCACCACCACACCTGGCTAATTTTTGTATTTTTAGTAGAAATGGAGTTTCACCATGTTGGTTAGGCTGGTCTCGAACTGACCTCGTGATCCACCCACCTTGGCCTCCCAAAGTGCTGGGATTACAGGCATGAGCCACTGTGCCTGGCCAAAAATGGGAATTTTTTTAAAGACAGAAAGAAAAGAGATCTTAGTGGCTAATCATTTCCGTTTCTTCAATTCATGGTATATTTTTGTCTTGAGTTTATGGAATGTTTCCCCATAAAAATAATGAAAATCTGGCTTCTGGCCTCTGCAACCATTCTAAGAACAGCAAAGTACTACTGCACATGGGAGAAAGGATGGAAATACCACAGAAAATCAGCAAAATGCTGATATTGGTTACCAGAACAAAGAGGGGTGTCAGAATGGAGGAAGAAACTTTATATGTCAGAATGTATCTAGGAGAGATGTCATTTAATCTACAAAATAAAATCTTTGGGAGAGTAGAGTGCTTCCTAATGGCATTTACCAGATGTTCTTTAAGGTTGATCTGATTTCAGATCAAGTCAGTCAGAGTGAGCTAGGGATAGAGTAGGGGTGGCTAAACCCACTGTGGGAGAAGTTACGATTACCAGGGTACCTTTTGTGGGTGGGGGAGGAGGCTAGGCTTCAGTTTGACCCTTGAGGGATGGTGCCTTCAGGAAATTACAGAATTATTGAGCTTCCAGAGCTACAAATTTCCCTTAGATTATGTCCCTTTGAACTACTTATGCTTTTCTACCTAAATCCAAAGTACTGAACATTGTTCAGCACCAACTGTACAAGGCATGTTGTAACCATACATGGGCATGCAGGGATGACTGGAAGACTAAAATGTGGTCGCTGCCATCTTGGAACCCTAGAGTGATAATGCTACAAGACCTTACTACTCAAAGTACTGTCTGGGGACTAGTGGCATCAGCATTATCTGGAATATTCTTAGATGCACAACCTCAAGCCTGTCCCCAGAGCTACTGAATCAGAATCTGCATTTTAACAAGATTCCCCAGGTGATTCCTATGTCTATTAACCTTGGAGAAGCACTGCCACTGGAGACCTCAGAGTCTCTAACCTCTCACCTTTCAGATACAAACCCAAGGCTCAAAGAAGTTAGGTGACTTGCTCAAGGTCACACCATACATTCATAGCAGCCAGGTTTAGAACAAACATTTCTTGATGCTTCATCTGGAAACACGTATTACAAGAAAAGAATGGATATGGGAAGCAGGCAGACCTGCATTTGGAAGCTGAGAGCCTCAGTTTCCTCATCTATGGAAACTAGGCTGCTTATACTTCCTCAAATATTCCTCAAGTACTTTCTCAAGTCTAAGCAACCTAGTTTCCAGAGGTCTCAAAAAATAAAACTTAGTTTCCAATTTTTTTTCTGTTCCTACCAGCACCTTCTGGGCACACATAGCTTCTGAAGAGGCCAGGTGTACAGCTGACTTGGGACTGAGGGGTTCTCCATGTGGTGAGGAGTTTTGTTACGGAAAGAATGCAGACCGGTACCATATCTGCTGAAGGTAGGGTGCCCACACTGCTGCCCCATGATCGCTAAGACTGTTGTCTATGCTTTATATAGATCCCTGGATGTCTCCAGTCCTGTTTTCTAACACAGCAACATGCTCACTTTTGGCAGATTAATTGGCAGTGTTGTCAGCACAGCTACCTTTTATTGCCAATAAACTTGGGTCCCTGAGCGCTGTGGCCTTAATTATTTGTTATTTCTTTTTCCTAGAGGGATAAAGAATGTTCTGCTTTTTTTTTTTTAGTGTCATTTGCATCAGGACAAGACCCTGAATAATTAATTCACTGAGGAATTTACCATATGGCAGTGAGCAGAAGAAGTGCTTTAGTAAAAGCAAAAAATTAGACGACAGCACCCTCTACTAGCCTTTTTCCTTTTCTTTACCCTTTCATTCCTTCTTTCTCATCTCCCCATCAAAAACAATTTTTTAAAAAATCATGCTTAATGGCTAGAACTCCATTTTTTTTTTAATGGCAGAGAATCAGTGGCTTCTAATTTAAGCCTAATGATGAAATTTCCACCAGTAAAATATGGTGGGCATGTTTGAAGGCATCAGTGCCACAGTGCAATTCTTCAGTGATAATTTCTCACTTAATACTTGAGAATTGCTCAGTCTCTCACAGCACCATGAATTCAGATACCACCATATACGGCTGTGTATTTTCATAACTCTTAAAAATAAATACGTGCTCTAGGAAAATTTGGGATCTTTGTTGAAAGAATTAAAGTTAGGCAAAAAACATTTTGATGAGTGTTAATCACTGTATAACCTAGTGTGTAATTTTAAGACGCTTCACTAGCTTGTGGGGATTATCAGAATATTTTTCCTTATGTATGACAAAACTGGGACCACATTAAGTAAAATTCTACCGATTACGTTTTATGCAACCAAGAAATAGTGAGTTCAGCCAATTGCTAGCTCTCTCCCATACTTGGTATCTAGGAAAATTTAATGCATGGGGAAGGGAACGCAAAGGTCTGTTTTGGCCAATAGTTTCAGTATCTTCCCCGCAAAATAGTTTACAGAATTGGCTAGTAGGCAGACAGATGTAAGTTGCACCTTCTTTCATTTCTACCTTCTAGTCAAGGGGCTAATGAACTGTAAAACAGCCCCAACTAGACAGCAGGAGGCGTAAGGAACAAAAAGAACTTGGTAATAAACAATCTACATAATTGGTTCTTGAAAAAAAATCAAGCTTAAATATTAATTTTTAAGGCTGTTAGTAGCCCTCAGCTTCCACAATTGCAAGACACAGTCAGCTACTTAGTATACTATTTTATTATAGTCAAATACCACCTCATTTGAAACAGAGGCCTAGACTGATGTTTCAATCAGAGTTATCTGTACAATCTCTAACTAAATCCGCCTAATTGGATCATCTGCAATGGCTCCTTGGGCCATTAGTCTTAATTAACGAGGCGCCATGGTTACTGCGCATGCTCACTGGCTTTAAAGTAGCAGCTAACCCGATCGTCCATCAGCCTCTTTATGAAACGATTCACTCGTCAAGTTTCTGTATGTGCATGGGTCTCTCCAAATGCCAACCACACATCAGTGATGTTTGTAAACTCCAGGTTTTTTTGTTTCGTTTTGTTTTTTGAGACAGGGTCTTGCTCTGTTGCCCAGGCAGGAGTGTGTGGCATGAACTCTGCTCACTGCAACTTCGGCCTCCTGGGCTCAGGTAATGCTCCCAGTTTTAATAATGCTGAAGTCATTTCATGAGCTACCTGTGGCCACCCAGGTCCCAGAGCTGGGATGTCACAGAAATGGACTAAACAGAGATGAGATTGGAGAAACAACTGAAGGTATTCCTGGCAATGAAGAGGTGGATTCTTGGGGTCTTCCTGCCTCCAACTCCTGCTCTTCCTTCTCTGAAACCCTCTCTTCCTGTGTCCAGATGTGCTCACATGGTGCCCTCCTCCAGTTCTCTCCAAGTACTTCCTCCTGTAACAACACTCCCTCTCCTGTGGCGTGTCTACATCAGGTGTGGGAAGGAAAGCAGCCCAGTTACATTACTCACAATTCAGTGAATCATATTATTAATGCAAAAGATGAGCTTATTGATACAATTGGATTTATAATTGATAGCATTTCAGCTAAAGTAATTTTGCAAAGGAAGTTATTTCAGGCAGAATTAGAAAAGAATTTTTGAAGAGTAGGGGATATATATAAATATATATGTCCATTACACACACACACACACACAGGGCCATGATATATAATACTGTGCAGCAATTTTTTTTTTTTTTGGAGATGGAGTCTTGCTCTGTCACCCAGGCTAGAGTGCAGTGGCATGATCTCAGCTCATTGCAAGCTCCGCCTCCCGGGTTCACACCATTCTCCTGCCTCAGCCTCCCAAGTAGCTGGGACTACAGGCGCCCACCACCACGCCCAGCCAATTATTTGTATTTTTAGTAGAGACGGGGTTTCACCGTGTTAGCCAGGATGGTCTTTATCTCCTGACCTCATGATCCACCCACCTTAGCCTCCCAAAGTGCTGGGATTATATGCATGAGCTACCGCGCCCAGCTCACTGTGCAGCAATTTTTTTAGAAAAGAGATATAGCACTATATATACTGAAATGAAAACTCTCCAGGATATTGTAACAACAAGCCCCTTTTGGACTTCTTAAATCCAGCCACAAACTCACAAATAAGGTCATCCCTGAACTTTCTCCACTAATTCACAATAATCCCTCTCCTTCCTCTACTCCCTGAGAGAATCAGGCTTACTCAGTACCACCCACAGACTCAAGCCTGCAGCACCCAGCAGAGAACTTCTGAAAAGTTGCTAGTAGTCTCTGAGCCCAACCAACAAACATGAGAATCTTTTTCGCGGTCAAATCACACTCACAGATCTGGCCACAAAGGCAAATTCACTTTCCAGTGAGGGATTTACAGACCACATCTGTAGCTTGCTGATGAGTGACTTTTGTTCTAATTTTTGTTCTAATCTAAGGCTAAAGATAAGATTCTGATGGAATTTTTTCTTTAATATTAAAGGATAAATAAATAAAACAGAAAGCATTGAGCAAACACACTAAGACTTATTTCACAGTGCCATCTCAACTGAGGCAGTTCCCAGGACCCAGAAGTGCTTTGCCCAGCAGGGGGCTAGGTCCCCACCAATCACAGCTGCACTTCCCAAGAACAGGCCTCAGGTGTTCCTAAAACCTGAGATGGGAGGCCATCCTGCTGCCCAAATGTTGGTTTGTTATAAAAGCAGAAAGATGGGCCATACCTCTCCTCCCTCGAGCTATTTCTGAAAAAGAGGCAGGATGACAAACTTGAGTTACACTCTTCCAAAGCAGAAACTACTCTCTGGGACTTAGATTTCTGTTGTTGCTGTACGTTCCATTAAACCACTTCAATGGGCTAAAGATCATTCAGCAAATAATTCTTTCTGTGTTAAAAGATTAAAAAGATAACAGAAGGTCAGGCGCGGTGGCTCATGCCTGTAATCCCAACACTTGAGAGGCAAGGTGGGCAGATCACCTGAGGTCAGGAGTTTGAGACCAGACTGGCCAACACGGTAAAATCCCATCTCTACTAAAAATAGGAAACCAGGCATGCTGGTGCATGCCTCTAGTCCCAGCTACTTGGGAGGCTGAGGCAGGAGAACTGCTTGAACTGGGAGGGGGAGGTTGCAGTGAGCTGAGATCGTGCCACTGTACTCCAGCCGGGGCCACAAAGTGAGACTCTGTCTCCGAAAAAAAAAAAGAAGAAAAATGATAGCAGAGGCAATGAATCCTTTGGTTTCTTTGGTGTATGCACTGTCATCCTCAAGTAAGAAGACCCTGTTTTCCTAATGTCCTTGTGACTGTTTAGCAGCAGGCACACGGGCACAGGGACACTCCTTGCCTGTGGGACAGACATCGTTCCCATAGCAGCAAACCCGTGTTTGTCAGGAAGTAACCATGCAGCAGCTGTGGGTGGCTGTGTGTCCATGGGGAACCGGTTCACTCTTTTTTTTTTTTACTTAAAACAACAACAACAACAACAACTGATTTTCTGGTTTTATTACAAAGCCATTTCTAAATGATGGGTTTTCTAAACCAAAGTCTCAGGTTTGGTTGTCAGGTGGTCTTATTCCTATTGACCTAACATGAGGAGAGCTATTGGTGTGTAGCTTCCTGCATCTTGTAGATCCAGTCTCTGTAAACTCTCAGTGCTTTGAGCCAAAAGAGACTTAGGAGATTACATTTTCTCTTATTTCAGGAGTGTGTGCAGGTGCCAACTGGAAGGCAGTGAGTGGTACTGTGTGTGCCCAAACAGAGAAGAGAACAGGAAAGGACATTCTGAAACACTTCACCCTGCACAATTTGGGGATGGATTGCTTTTGGAAACCTTTGGCAAATAATTGGATCAAAGTGTCTCAGTTCTTCAGCGAATACACGTGTGTTGTGGTACCAGGTCCACCTACTGTACTGAGGTCTGGAATCTCCTCCCTGACCATAAATTGGGGTTGTTGTTGTTGTTGTTTTGGTGCTATATTGAGCACCTCTGGCTCTCTGGTTATAAGTGCTCTTGTTGATTGGGAGGAGAATCCTGTCTTTTGGGGACACCAGTTTATAATTTAGTGCACGGTGGCAGCAGAGATATCAATGTCTGAATTTATCTCCCATCTTGGTATTTTCAGGGGGAATCAGAGAAAACAGTCTCTATCCACTCATTCTCCACCACACACCAAGTTATTTTTTAGATGTTTAATGAAAACGTTGGCAGGAGGTGGCAATAGTTTAAAAAACTTAATTATAGCACTCAGAAAGGCAATCATTACAACATAGAGTTCAAGTTTATCCTTGTATTTATAATGAATAAGTACTTTTGGGAAGATCTGGCTATTGAATCTCAACAGGCAAGATTATGTAAAGTTTCTACAATGATTGTGAAAACAATCTTGCATTCTGCTGAGAATATCCTCATCCACAATTCACATGTGGTGCCATACTTTGCATGTTTGGTAAATAAAGGGTGGAAAGAACAAATCTTTGGATTGTTTCCAGCCAGTGTATACCTGGGGCCATTCATGGGATCCAGGAACCAGACTGTGCCTGTCTCTCCATGAACAAAGAGCATCCTTGGAGCATTCTTGCCAATCAAATGGATGCTTTTTTCTAAGTTAACTGCAGGAAGCCTTCCCTACCTACAGTGTTTGTAATTTTTCAACATGTGCTACTGTAGCTTGGTACCTGCTGGACATGGTTATCATGACCTACAATTTGCTACTCCTTTGGATAACTCGGCTGAACCTTGAAAGGTAAGAAATAACTGCACTAAAATCAAAAGACCTGGGTTACAATTCTGGTTTTGTCACCCAACATCCATGCTAACTTGATCAAGCCTTAGTTTTCCCATTTATAATGCGATAATCACACGAGTCCTGTACAAGGTTTTTACGCAATTTAAATTAGATACTGGATGGGAATATAGTTTATAAATTGTACCCTGTTATATAAATATGTAGGATTTGGTATTTGGCAAAACTTACACTCTCTTTTAACCCCCATTTCAGATGCTATTTGGTGAAATGCCACATCCCTGCCCCAACCTTCTGGACCCAAGTTTGTGCATCACACAATCACTTCAGCTACTAAGGAAAAAGGGTCAAATCTCAAAAGATGCTTAGCCCACAGTTTTACTTCTAAAATGTGAGGGTGTTTTATGGGCCCACTTTCAGCCTAGAGTTCACAACAAGACATGTGCTGTCAGGGCAGGAAATTTTACTTAACAACCTAGCCCTAACGCAGGCCAGTTTGAGCTGAGCCATTGGACTGCGCTTAGTCCAGAATGACTGGTTACTTCTCTTCCATGATTAAACATCTTTGGAAAAGATTCTTTTCTTTGTTACATAACCCAATGTTCAGACTGCTTTGTTCCTGAGGTCTTCACCAATGAATAGAAGCTCAAGTTCACTGCCTGCTACCTAATGCTTTTTAAGAGCCCTGTTGTAAGAAATAATATTCATGGATGATTGCCTGAAAGATATGAAGAACATCCATTCCTCTAGATACCCTAAGTTGTATTCACACATCAAGCCAAACCATCAAAAAACAGCAAGCTTAGGCTGAATTGTTCTGGTCCCGTGTAGAGCTGCTTTTACTGAATTACACTTTGGCGGGGTGCCATTGGCTCGCACTGAGGGACATTACAAGAAACAGTCCTATAAAAATTGCTAGTGCGGGGATATTGTTGAAGATATTTCCACCGTATCCCATCTTGAGCCTTTGAAGAGAATCAATAGAGAAGTTTCCCTTGGCTCTTAATTCCAGAAGAAGCCTGTTTCTCTTGAGCAATTGGCTTTTTTCATGTAGGCACAGCAAATTTCATATTTCCCTTTTTGCTTTGGTATCTAGGAAGCTTGGAGTCAAATTTTCTTCCCACTTCTAACAACTGTACATAAACTAACTGTATATAAACAAGCCACTCTCTACCATGAATCTGTGAGGCCATCACACCGACCCGCAACATTCCTTGAATCTGCCATGCCCTTTCTTGTTGTTCTGCATCTCCCAATGCATATTCCTCTGCCTGGAATGCCCTTTGCCTGTCTCTTAGCTAAGTGAAACCCTGGCAGAACTCATAGCTCCAGTCTGTTCCCCTGCGGCCTTTCATCCACACCACCAGTGTAGCACTTACCATAATATATTCCAGCAGACTGTGTACACGTCTGTGCCCTTTGCTAGGTCATAAATTCCTTTCAGGCAATGCCATGTACATTTTATCTTTGTATCCTCAGTTCCAGATGCCTAATAGATGTTCAACAAATGTCTACAAAATTAGTGAGTAATTGAACACCCCTGTTCCAGCACCAACATGAGGGAACCTTAAGATGTTTGTTTTCAAGGTTGATAACAAAACACATCACAGTGTTCACACAGGCTTTGTGGCGGTGGTTGCAGGAGGTCCAGGATGCAGGTGGTAGCATCTGGCTTAGAGAAGACCCCAGTCTTCCATGTTTCTTTTGGAGACAGGAATAATGAGATGCTTTTTTTCCTACAACATTTCCCTTACAGCATTTTATACTCAGTGGATTTCCAGCAGCTTGTCCATTGATTAGATCAACATCAGAATAGCAATCGAGTGAAGTCAGAAATAAAGACATTGTGCCCGGTTCTGTTTTGTGGTTCCACAGGATGGAGGAGAGGAGCCCAGAAAGCAGGGTGGGAGGCAACCTAGCACCGGGGCCAGGGTGGGTGTAAACACACATGAGCGCTGAGGAAATTTAAGACTAGCAACCAATTACTCGATCCATTTTCCAACCCCAGAGGGGGCTGGGAGTGGGAATGATGCTATCACAGCCTCCCTTGTTCTTCTAGTGCTAGAACAGTGTGTTTCTCGTGTAAGAATCCAAAAATATCCATTGGGTGATGTAACAGCACATGAAAATGACATCAAGGTGTTTACAGCAGAATGTTGTATCAAAACATATTTGAAAGATACTGCAGAGCAACGTTCAATACAGTGAACTGAAACTTCTGACCTTGAAGGTTTCCCATTTTTGCTTCTTGCTTTGGTGTCTGCTTTTCTTTGAAACTGCACAGTAAAACTAATGGGATTATTACTGTTTCAACAGGAGGACCACTGAGTCCAACATCTTCATTTTACAAAAGAAAAAGCTGAGGCCCTTTCGAATATACTGACTTGCCCAAGGCTCCACCATGAGTTGGTTGCAGAATCGCCACTTGACTCCCAGCCTACTGTTCTTCCCATGACACCATGCCAGCTGCCTCTTGGTAGTCATCAAACAAAAACTAAGTACAAATAATGAGAAGCTTCTGGGAGAATACGCCAGTCCACTTGTTTCCATGTTGATGCCAACTCAGTTAAAACAAACAAACAAACAAACAAAAACCACCTGGTATTGAAGTCCTAATGGACTCGGTTAAAGGTTTGTGCAAGTGATTAATGAGTACAGTGACAGGAATTAGAGGTTGCAAAGAGATGTTATATCTTCAAGCTTGGCATCTTGGACTGATTGTGCCAAACACTCTGGGAAAGTCTAACATCTGTTGATCCAGTTGCTGGAAGAAGGAGACAAGGTGAATGAAAGCCAAGTGTGGAAGAATGCAGCAGAAAGTTAGGACTCAGACCTCACGCTCTGCTGATGAATGTGTTATGTATGTCGCTTGGCAACTGGCACATGGCGTGCATCAGCAGAAACACTCAGGGGCTTTTGCAGTTGAGCTGGGAGAGCGCAGGGCCCTCCAAACACTGCACAGTTTAGTTGGGAGTGTTATGAGGAAGGCGAGAGAGTTGGTGCCTCGTAGTTTTAATTCTGGCACAACAGACCCTCTCATCCCATTTTTAGGGGCCAGGCGTACTCAACACAGGGGACGGGCTCTTGAGAGAGTGTACCAGCTCAACCCCTGCGAGCACTGGACCTTCTGGAATTTCTGATTGCCTTTTCAAACGATAAAAACAGGGATAATAATCCCTCCCAGAAAAATGTGAGGTTAAAAGTTTAATCTGAGTTCACAGCACATGCATTCCAAGAGGGTACTGTACTTGGGGAAATTACTCACCTAGAGTTTATATAAGTTCTGAGGCGATTAGAGTCAGCCGACAAATTGGAGCCAGAGCACGTTTACATTTGAGACTTAAAATGTAGATTCCTCTTATGGAAAGAAAGAAGTGGGGAAAATGTCACCCATCACCCAGTGTTTCTTGTTAAAAGACCAGGTCCCATTAGGTGTCAGTCCGTCGACTCGAAGAGTGTGGAAGATGCCAATCCTTAATTCCCCCCGTCCGTCCTCTTGAAAAGCACATGTCACATCTGCTTGCTATCAGCATTTATCTCGCAGCGTGCGTCTGACTCATTTGGAAAATTCAAAGCACATGTTTATTCCTGCCGCGAACCCAGCCATTACTGTGCAATTTACAGGCCCTGTGCGACCCAGAGCACACGATGTGGCGGAGAGCGCTGCCAAGGAGCTGCCCTGGGCTCTTGGTGCTGCTAGGTTTGATTACTTTGCTATCAGCTTTGTAAGTGGAGATGGCACCCCTCAGCCTCCAGTGAGCTCTCCTGTCACTTCCTAGCCTGAGTCACAAAGAACCCGTTCCTTCTTTGCCGGCTGGGGAAGGGGAGGATCCCCACACCGGTGTGTTTGGGAAAGAATGGCAGCAGGTAATGAGTAAGAAGCACAGGGCTCCTGAGTTTCTGGACACAAACAGCATTTGTGCAACCACTCAAAAAGTCTTGGTCACAAAACAAAACTGATGTGCTTTTTCTTTCTCCAAATCCCGGCAGTCTCAGGACCCGGTAATTGCAAGACCTTTTCACATCAGTTCCTCTCCACCATCCAATCTGACTCCAAGTGGCTTCTCTAACAACTCCGAATCTATTAACCAGGACTTACACAACCTACGAACCTACTCAGTGGCTTCTCCAATAACATGTACTGATTTCAGCAGGGCCTACAGAAGCCATATTATGGGTTGAAAAGTGAAAATTCATCCAATTTAGGGTTTTGTCCACTGGATCTCTTTTTCTGGTTTTGGCTCTATTTTGCCAAAATTTATTGCAAGGCCCTGGCCAAGGCCAGTCAACATAGATGTCTTTGTGTGAGTTAGAAAAAGGTGTCCCCTCCAGACGGACCAGCCCTCCTGGAAGCCTTTCTGCAAAGCAAAACCTGCACAACTGACAACTGAATGCAGCCGCCTTGGCAAGAGCTCATAGGCCTTTCCTTTCCAGAAACCTTGAACAGTGACAAGAACTCTAAAGTTTGTTTGCCTTAACTGGGAAAGGCCACACTTGGATGATTAAATGCAAGAGGCCAAAAGCCTAAGTCAAAACCTACTCTCTACCTTTGCCTGTGTTCTCAGTGTTGGACCACACTGAGGGCAGGTTGGAGAGGCCGGCCTGGCTGATGTACACCACCCGGGTCCCGTGAATGCATCTCCCACCACCATCTGTCAAGGGACCTGGAATGCCCAGTCAGCTCTGGAACCAGCTCGTGGATGGACCTTGTTGCTTTGTTGAGTCTGTGTCTACTTTCCCTGGGTCCTTCCCTAGTTCTCTGCATCTATAGAAAGACAAGGAGATTTCCTGTCCTTCTGATTTGTACAGTACGTCCTCCACGTTCTTTCCCTCTTATCTGTGGCTTCTATCACCCATTCAGACTTTGTTTGCAGGCAGGTTTGTCCTCTGAGGCCACCACCCCTACTTTTGAACATCAACCCTAGTCAATGACACTCCCTAAGCAGTAGGTTCCAAGCATTTTGAACATACACCACCCCCCCATGCTCTATTTCATCCATTATTTGTGACCTCATAAATTATCTACACAAGCCATTATCATTGGCCATTATCATTACTTAATAGTCCCAAGCGCAAAATATACTTTGAGTGTAAGATATACGATAACAATTATAGATGTACATTTTTCATTCCTATTTCCTAGTTAGATTTTTATAATTTTGAAGGGTATTCTGTGTCTTTGTTTTGGCCAGCTGCTTGGCACATCAGATCATTGGTCTTTCTTGTAATGGTGTTTGGCAAAGAGTTTTCGGGAAGGGGAGCAGAAGTGCTACCTTTGCTGTTTTTGTCAGCTTGGTTTTTTGGGGGGGCCTGTGTCATTAGTCTGTCTTTAACCCATGGTTTCTTCAGAGGAGGCTTTTTAAGCCATGTGTCCATCTTGTAAAGGTTAAAGCTAGATAATACCTCACTGGTAAATCCATTTAACCAGGCACAAGTATCCAGGTCCACTAGACTCTCTGCCCTTGAATTTGAGAACTTGTAGAAAAGGCCAAAGATTGGCCCATTCAGTTAGGGTTAAAACCGTGTCACCCAGCCACGAAAAAATGTAAAGGATTTTGGAGCTGCCAGAGAAGGATAGTTTCACAGCTGATTCCACATCTACGTCATTTCTAGTTTAGAGAACTTTTTTAAAAGGGAAGGGAAGTTACAGATACAAAATATGTCCAAATGTCTTAAATACTTACACAGGTCTATGGCCTAGGTCTATGACCTAACTTTCTATGTTACAAAAAAACAAACAACAGCAAAAAGCAGAACATGTCTTCATACATCTTTGCCTCACAGGCACTTTCAAGAAAGCGTCGAAGCTACAAGAAACTGGAGAAGAATATGTTGTGTCTCTTCCCATTAGTCCACACTGTTTCTTATTCAGCAGAAATAATATCTGCAGTCTTAACACCTTCAGTAAATGGATTTTGTCACCCCATAGTAGGTTTGAAAAAATTAGAGCCCTTATATACCTTTTGAATATCAAGGGTCACAATTTCTAATTTCAGAAGAATTTTGTGACTTTATCCAAGAAAAGCAACCACCATTAAGATGAAAGGAACTAGCAGCAAATTCCCCTTTCCAACCACTTCTATGGTAAAAACACAAGATCAGCGCATTTCTCCAATGTTGCCACGCAAGGATTTTCTGGGGCTGCTTCTCTAATGCTTGAAAACAGTTGGCTCTTTTGAATGTAGTCCCCTCTCCAGGTCCGAGCCTCCCTCTGAAGACAAGAAGCAGCTCTGTACACTCAGCGGTCCCTGATGTAGGCAACTGACTGTCACCGGGTCAGTCACATGGAAATCTCACGGATGGGAAAAGCAAATTCACACCGTGGAAGAATTAGAAGAGTCTGCTTATAATGTGTGACTATTTGACTCAGTGATGTCCATAACGAACTTCAAAGAAGTCAACAATTATATAAAGAACGAGAAGCAAACTGACATTGAAGCCAGCTGAAGACATGCACTGAGAACTCCAAAATCTCCAGGCTTTTCTGGGGAGGGGAAACGTGAGCTGACAGCTTTGACCTCACGTCCCACATGCTGCTTCTTTTTGTGCTTCTTGGAGATGTTTATATACTGATTCTAAGTGTCCATGGACTTAAATAATACAAGAAGGAAAGAGGGAATTAAAAGCAGGTCTCTATGTAGTATCCAGCTCTAAATCCTAACCTAAACACATCCAAATTCCTCTGATCTTGTTACCCATGTAATACAACAGAGTAGGTCCAAATAGTGCAAAGCATTTTGGGGCCACCCATGTACACTGGGCTACTCTGTCAGCAGCTCAAGGAACTGTTTAAAAAGCAAAACCAACCAAAAACAACACAAAAAACACCCCAATCTGAAACACTATCCAAAAAATGCACAGCGGTGACTGAGGTTGAGAAGATTTTTCTACTACGTGGGTCTCAGGCTAAGCATAAGATGCTGTCGATCTTACTTCAGACGACTGGAATGGGCACCGCCAGCACCACAGACCTTGTGTGTGCGGCAAGGGCCAGGCTGTTTGGAAGGGGGTCTCATCACTGTGCAGCACGCAGCTCTGTGCCCCTGCCCGGCCACTCCCTGCCTGGCTGGAATCCTTCCTTGTCAAACCAGCCCCAAGAGCAGGCCACACTCTGCTGTTTCCTACTGTGTCATTCACTAATGTTCATTTAGCAAATATTTACTGACCTCCTCCTAAGTGTCAGGCCCTGGGGATATGCTGGGGAATGGAGCACACATGGTCTCGACCCTCATCTGAAGCTTTTGTCTAATTTTCCCTGGCAGGTTGTTTGCTTGAGTTTGAATCTGAGTTAAAATGCAGCCGCTTTGGGGGAAGAACCCTACTTTGTGCTGTTACCCGTTGTTAGTTCAACAGGGATGCGGAATTTGGGGTGGATGCCGAGCTCTGGGAAGGAATATGCCCTCATTCCCCCGTCTCCATGACTACCACCGAAGGAAGGAGGCTGAGGGCAGATATGTGGTGAGGACTATGCTGGCGCATTTGGCAAATTTATTTTCATCTGCTTCACAGTTTGCTTGGGAATAGCCCAGCCTCTAACAGCCCCCAGTTTTTGGCTCAATCCTCAGGCAATGCTTGTTAAAGGGTGGTGAGGGGTGGGGGGTGGTGACTGAAGAGGCTCTATTTGTTGGGAGTGTATAGAAATCCCACGACACAGGTTTTGCAAGGACTTCCAGCTTTCTCTTAGTATAAATGGTTAACCCTTTCATCTCCATTTGTATCCCCAGTGCAGGTCTGCTGGTATCACTAGAGAGGAATGAGATTGCAAGAAGACAGTGGCCAAGGGTATCTAAGAGATGGAAAGGGCCCTGAAAAATTCTAATCTGGATAATCAATCTCTGGATACTGGACGATGAAGTCTGGGTGTGCTCTAAAAAAAATGGAGCAAAATTTGGTCCAACTCATGCCAATTGTGTTCAACAGTTTATAGGATAAGTAGATCCTTTCAGGCTGTCATAGTTCAAGCTCTCGGAATGACCAGTAATGTACACTTAAACATATGACAAAGCTTAAGGGAAAAGAGGGCCCAAGGCATGCAGGGGAACTGAGCATGGAAAGGCCATTGTATTTCATGTATGACTTGACTGTGCTTCAGTAAAGCAATTTTAGCTCTAAACGGCACGTTTCCTTTCTTCTTTATTAGGCTTCCTGAAGGGTAATTTCACCCCTAGTACTTTCTGAATAGCATTTCAGCCATATTGTGCAAACCCAGAGGTCGTGCAGAGATCTCAGTAACACTTGGTATGTCACTGATGGCCAACAACTGGCAGGCTGTGGTTTTGGAATCCTGCGACTCATACTTGAATCTGTGATGGATGTTTATGACCATCGGAATGTGTCTTCAATCATCGCAGAAATGCCTGAGCACATGGCTGTCAGTTATGCAACAGAAGACGTGACTGGCTGTGTTTTAAAGATGCGCATGTGTGCCATTATTTATTATTGTTCTGGTAACATTTACTATTTTGGAGGGTGTGTTGTTCTGTTTCAAGAAATAAAAATTTGTGTGTGTGTGTGTGTGTGTGTGTGTGTGTGTGTGTCTGTGTGTTTTAAGAAGTAGCCTAAACCTTCTTTCTGTGAACTGTGGAACAAAGCAGCATCTGGGAACATATCGCCCAGCTTCCTGAAAAGTAAATTTTCCTTCTTCATTTTGTGAAGACGCATCCCTAGTGAAACTAAGACTAAATCAAAGAAGGAGCTTTTTTCTTCCTTGTGACTTATCCACATGGAAACACCAATCTCATTAGAGCATGAGAAGGCAATGGTGGAGTGGAAGGTAGACTTTGTCTTCCATGCAAATGTGTTCTGATCAAAATCCGGCTGTTCTCACCAGTAAGCCTCCTATGTTCTTTTCGGTACTACCTACAATCTTCTTAGTATTTAGAAATATAAAATCAGTTATTCATGAGTGAAGTCAAATATGTTTATTTGCATTATAGTTCTTCGGATCTGTTACCACTCATCCTGGCTGGTCTTTTAAATAATTCCTCTGTAAAATCTCCAGTAACTGCCACTCAAAGCAATGCAGTTACCGTTGGCTTCCTGACAGGGATTCAACCCTAATTCCAAGGGAAACAGACCAGGATTTCAAAAGGCCAATTGCAAGGCTGTTACAGCCAAGGCTCCTTAGTTGCTCATGAAAGTATAATTATTATCATCAGAAAAGATCCTTCTAATTGTCACCAAGGACTTGTCCTTAGTGCTTAGTGACTGCCTCAGACTAGAAGTGTTGAGGTGTAACGTGGAGGGTCAGTGTTCTGGTCTTCGACTCACAATGCATCCTCCTGGCATCTCAATGTTTTTGCTTACAAAGTTGAGTTATCATCCCTTGGAGATACTTCAATACCTCAAAGGGAGTATAATCAAAAATTTACTTTAATATAGTTCTTGGGGACATGGTATTGGGTACAATGTATTGAGGCTTCACAGCAGGCTTCAAGCCCTCTCTCTTCAGGCTTCAAGGACAGAAAGGCTGAACACACTGGCCATGTTGCATGATGATCTGAAACTTGGAGGACCTGAGAGGGCCTGAAAGGGACACAGGGCTTCTGAAGGAGTTAACATGTGGGTCCAACAAGGGCCTCCACTTTAAGACAGCAGAAAAAGTGATATACTTTAAGGCACGATAAATAAGTTCTTAATCTGTGACCCTCCCATGGTTTACATTCAGCTGTAAATGAGGGTGTGGAAATAGCCACTAACCTTCAGAACCCCTTCCGGGTTTAATTTGTGTGATTCCACAGTTCTGTTCTACTCAGCATCGTTACCAGTTGAGGGTAGTTGTGCAGGTTCTTAGTGTTTTGAACAAAGAATTGGACAAAACATACAAGCAGAGCGGCCAAAGCAGAGATTTATGTTAAATGAAAGTACACTCCACAAGGTGGGACCTGGCCCAAGCAAGAGACTCAGGAGCACTGATTACAGAATTTTCTGGGGTTTATATAACCTCTAGAGGTTTCCCATTGGTTCATTCTATTGGCCCACACCCAGTCTGATTGGCTGAAGAGTAGGCCCGTGACCAGTCTGGTTGTGGGAGGGGACCAATCAGAGGCACTTCCATTTTCCAACTGCCAGGTAGCAACTGCCCCACAGAAAAAGGAGAGGTTGAAAAGGAAGTTGCCTGGGCAACTTAGGTTTCCTGCCACCAGACCCTATTCTCCTGCCTCAGTACCACGGCCCTAGCAGAAGGTGGTAGAGTAAAAAGGCAACACAACAGTATGAAAGAGGGTACTTTTGACTGGACGACACAAAGGCTAACCAGAGTGTGGGGAGGGGGGGAACATCTCTTGGCTCCTCTGCTGCACCTGGGAAATCTAGCAGAGATCTAAAGATCCAGAAGTCTTCCCTTGTGAAGTGTTTGATCTTCACCTAACAAAAGGTCTTTGCAGTAGCTGAATGAGGGTTATCGCTACTGCCGGGAAAGTCTGTGCCTTGCTTTCAGACGTGTGTGAGTCTTGGTGGGTCAGCAGGAGTGTGCACGCAAGCAGGAAGTGCATAAAATTGGGCATGAAGTGATTAGAAGCCATGGCCTGAGTTACCACTTTGGGAAAGGGTCTGAAGCGTCTCTCAGGAAGAGTCAGTGTCCCTGTTCCTGACAATAAGCCATCCACAGCCATTTCTCCTTTAAGGGTTAAGTCACTCTGCCCTTCAAAAGGGGTTTTCAACTTCCCGGCTACAGTCTTAGCCTCAGAAGAATGCTAATCCCACCGAGAGGACTTTTCAATACTCAGTTCTTAAGGACTAGACTTCAGAACCAAAGACTAAGAGCTATGTATGGCCAGTGTATTAAGGATCCCGAAGTAAAAAGTGCAAACTGGCTCAAGTGGGACGGGATCATGATACAAAGGACTTAGCCTCTGGCTACGGCTGAGTCCTCAGTGAGACAGAACTGGCAACATATTTCAGGACCTACATGATCTTCTTCATGGTTTGTTACATATACACATGAACACAAATTGTATAGAGTTCTCACCACTGGGTGTGTTTTCAATCACCCAAGTTATCCTTTTGTTGTCTTCAAAGTCTCTGGGTTTGGAAAAAAAGAGAAAACTCCTTGCAGGTGTCATTATAAATATATGAACTGGGTAAACAGTAGGTGATTAGGAAAGACAAGATTCTAATGCCTAGAGTGGGAAAATCTAGGGCAGCAGCACCCATTTGCTTCTCTTCACCCCACAGAATACAGACAGCCTGGGTGTGCTCACACTAACACTATACACCGTTATTCACGACAGAAGAGTGTGTGAGGTAAAGTGTGTTTTGCTTGTGACTTGTTTTCCTTTCAGTGACCCATGACTGTCTACCTTTCTGAAAGACAGCTTTAACTGAAAACACATCCATCTCATTTCTTTTGGGAATTTCTATAAGATAAATGGAATTGGTTATTAAAGCTGTAGGTCTATTAGGTAACCTAAGTGCAGAGTTGAGGAAACGGTCCTAATTAGGCAAAAGTAAGAGAAAAGTCATCTTTTCAAATCTAAAATGTCTACACTATCTCCATAGCCAATTTTGCCAGGTCACTGGGCAGCCTCGGA
The DNA here is from genome assembly GCF_024542745.1 of Macaca thibetana thibetana. Lineage (NCBI taxonomy): Eukaryota > Metazoa > Chordata > Mammalia > Primates > Cercopithecidae > Macaca > Macaca thibetana. Next base: position 59,936,101 of record NC_065595.1, read on the forward strand.
TTCAAGTGAAGGCAAGTCAACGTGTAAGAGGAATGTCTTGCCATTTGTTCTCATACCTATGGCACAAACAAGGGATTAGAAGAGGCTTTCTTCTGCTGCTCTGGTATTGGAAGAACTCTAATATATAACCCCGGGCATCTTCCTTTTTCCCCAAATGTATTCTTGTTTGGGTTATTTATTTATCTTCTTTAAGGTAAAATGAAGATAGCAAAAACCATCAGAAAATTCAGCATGAAATGGAAATTCTGATGCCGTTATCTTCACACATCATGCCGCTGATGTGCGAGTATAATATAGGAATGAAAGCATTGCTAGATGAACTTCAGTGACTTCTTTTGATTTCTTGAAATCTGTTTATTCTCTTGAACTGAAATAATTCCTGTGGCTTGGTTTGTTTATTAGCAATTGTTTTTCAAAGTTTGGGAAAATGTGGTTTAAAAAAAAAGCAAATGCTAAAAGTATCATTCCTTGCTATTTGCAAGACACTAAAATGAACTAAAATTTACTTGAACAACACAGAATTCCAAAATGCTGTTTCCTATGTTTAAAGGTATTATCTGTGTGGCAGCAATTTATGGGGAACCAGCTTATGATGTTGTAAGCCGAGGCTTTTTTTTTTTTTTTTTTACCAAGTCATGAATTTGTGTTACTGAATAAAGCAAAATATTCAAAAGACAGGATGGAGTCACACATGAATTTAAAGTGGGATGATGGGTGGTGCTGTGGGAAGTCAGGGACCCCCAACGGAGGGACCAGCTGGAGCCACAGCAGAGGAACATAAATTGTGAAGATTTCATTTTAATATGGACATTTATCAGTTCCCAGATAATACCTTTATAATTTCTTATGCCTGTCTTTAATCTCTTAATCCTGTTGTCTTCGTAAGCTGAGGATGTACGTCACCTCAAGACCACTGTGATAATTGTGTTAACTGTACAAATTGATTGTAAAACATGTGTGTTCGAACAATATGAAATCAGTACACCTTGAAAAATAACAGAATAACAGCGATTTTTAGGGAACAAGGGAAGACAACCACAAGGTCTGACTGCCTGCGGGGTCGGGCAAAAAGAGCCATGTTTTTCTTCTTGCAGAGAGCCTATAAACAGACGTGCAAGTAGGAGAGATTGCACTAAATTCTTTTCCTAGCAAGGAATATTAATATTAATACCCTGGGAAAGGAATGCGTCCCTGGAGGGAGGTCTATAAACAGCCACTCTGGGAATGTCTGTCTGATGCCATCGAGATAAGGACTGAGATACGCCCTAGTCTCCTGCAGTACCCTCAGGCTTACTAGGGTTGGGAAACTCCGCCCTGGTAAATTTGTGATCAGACTGGTTCTCTGCTTCTGAACTCTGTTTTCTGTTATTTAAGATGTTTATCAAGACAATACGTGCACCATTACCTTATTAGTAGTTCTGCTTTTGCCCTTTGCCCTGTGATCTTTGTTGGACCCTTATCAGTAGTTCTGCTTTTGCCCTTTGTCCTGTTCCCTGTGATCTGTGTTAGACCCTTATTAGTAGTTCTGCTTTTTGCCCTTTGAAGCATGTGATCTTTGTACCTACTCCCAGTTCTTACACCCCCTCCCCTTTTGAAACTCTTAATAAAAACTTGGTCTCAGACTCAGGTGGGCATCACGGTCCTACTGATATGTGATGTCACCCCCGGTGGCCCAGCTATAAAATTCCTCTCTTTGTACTGTCTCTTTATTTCTCAGCTGGCTGACACTTATGGAAAATAGAAAGAACCTGTGTTGAAATATTGGGGGCAGGTTCCCCCAGTAGGGTAGGGCTGTATACGCTGAATGAAAAATCAGCTGCCCCAACACAGGTATTTCAATCACGCTGATCCATTCATGGCCATATGGCTGGTGGTCAACACAAATGAGTTTCAGGTATGCAACAGTGGAGACTTCTGACTTACCTTCCCATCTACCTCTCACCCCATCCCAACATTTTCTCTTCTGGTCATACCCGTAGGGCTTCTGGCCCTTTCACCTGGCCTGCCATTCATCTGCTTGCCCATTGTGTCAGAGGCATATGAACCAGAGCAATTCCCTCTTGAACAGGGCTGGGTAAAATGAGGCTGAGACCTACTGGGCTGCATTCCCAGATGGTTAAGGCATTCTAAGCCACAGGATGAGATAAGAGGTCAGCACAAGATATAGGTCATAAAGACCTTGCTGATAATACAGGTTGCAGTAAAGTAGCCAGCTAAATCCCACCAAAACCAGATGGCAATGAGAGTGACCTCTGGTCATCCTCACTGCTACACTCCCACCAGCAGTTTACAGATGCCATGGCAACATCAGGAAGTCACCCTATATGGTCTAAAAAGGGGAGACATGAATAATCCACCCCTTGTTTAGCATATCATCAAGAAATAACCATAAAAATGGCCAACCAGCAGCTCCCGGGGCTGCCCTGTCTATAAAGTAGCCATTATTTTATTCCTTTACTTTCCTAATAAACATGCTTTCACTTTACTCTACGGACTCACTCTGAATTCTTTCTTGTGTGAGATCCAAGAACCTTCTCTCAGGGTCTGGATGGGGACCCCTTTCCTGTGACGACTGGACTGGAGTCAGGCACTGGCCTGGTCCTCAGTGCTCTCCAGGACTGGTCTGCTCCCCACTTTGGTGTGTCTTTCTCTCGTGTCTTCGGGTAATTATCTCCTTGCTTGGTGTTGGGCTCCAGGCCCTAAGCTCAGCTTTGACATCTGGCCAGCACCCTGAGAGGACTGACCACAGACCCCAGGAGTGATGACTGGACAAGGTGAGTTTGTAGTGGGCAGCTTCGCTCCCTAGGCTGCTCTTCCTGCAGCTGGACCACTTAGCAAGGTTGGGGCCTGTTAGCAAGGGTCATGTGTTCCTTGATCTCACAGCTGCTTCTGCTAGATGGGCGCAGTTGAAAGGTCTCAGCCGGCTGAGGGAAACATAGGGGTAAGAATTTGAGCTTCCTGAGGCTGAGCCACATCTGCTCTGTGTCAGTGTTGAGGTGGACCTCAGAGAGATGTCCATCTAAACCCCATTTTAAAGAAACTTTCTTTGATTTCGTCTCTATGGATATAAAGTATGAAAAACCTCAGAAACAGCAAAGGTGCCTAGAGGTCTTAGTTAAAAAGGAAGTGTATTAGTCAGTGATCTCCCAGAGGAACAGAACCAATAGGTAGTGTATATACAGAAAGGGATTTATTGCAAGGGATTGGCTCATGCAATTACGAAGTCTGGTAAGTACCAAGATCTCCAGTCGGCAAGCTGGAGGCCCAGGAGAGTTGATGGCGCTAGTTTCAGTCTGAAAGCCAAGGCTCAAAACCCATGAAGAGCCAATGTTTCCATTTGAGTCTGAAGGCAGGAAAAAAGAAAGAAGGAAAGAAAGAAAGAGAGAGAGAGAGGAAGGGAGGGAAGGGGGGGGAGGGAGGCAGAGAGAGAGAGAGAGAGAGAAAGAAAGAGAAAGAAAGAGAGAGAGAGAGAAAGAGAAAGAGAGAGAGAAAGAAAGAGAAAGAGAGAGAGAGAGAAAGAAAGAGAGAGAGATAGAAAGAAAGAGAGAGAGAGAGAGAAAGAAAGAAAGAAAGAAAGAAAGAAAGAAAGAAAGAAAGAAAGAAAGAAAGAAAGAAAGAAAGTCCCAGCTTCGAAGGCAGTCAGGCAGGAACAGTTCCCTTTTATTCAGAGAAGAATCAGCCTTTTTGTTTTATTCAGGTCGTCAACTGACGGAATGAAGCCCACCCGCATTAGGGAAGGTAACCAACTTTACTCACACTACCAATTCGAATGTTAATCTTGTCCAGAAACATCCTCACAGACACACAATAATGTATGACCGAATGCCTGGGTACCCCACAACCAGTCAAGTCAACACATAAAATGGACACCACAGGGAGTGATGTCAGAGACGAGAGGATGCAATGAGACGGCAATGTATCAATCCTGGCTGTACATCAGAATCGCTCAGGGACTTTAAAAATAGCTGCTTGGAGCCCACCCCAGGCCAATGATCAGAATCTCTGAGGAGTGGGGCCTGACATTTATATTTTTAAAAAGCTCCCCAGGTGATCCTGATATATAGTCAGAATTGCAAAACTCTGGGCTAGAAGGAATATAATAAATGGCTGGATGAATGATGAATATGACTCATGCAGAGAAGGAATCCAGTTGGCACTAACTTAGGAAATGAATTTTTAATAACTCCAGTTTAGAATGCAAGAGGTTAAGTCAATTTCTTTGGTTTTCAGCAAGGTGTGGGGACAGTGTCCTGGGAAGACCATGGGCTTTAGGTTCAATCCCAGCCTTATCACAAGTTATTTAACCCTAAACCCCAGGTTCCTAATTGGGAAACTAGGTACAACGATACCTGAGAAAACATTATTAAAAGGTCAGCACAGTGCCTGGCCCCTGATACCTGCAAATGTCAGTCTCTTTTTCCTAACTCAGCAGGAATCAGATTCTTAAATTTAAGAATCAGAAACATTCTCATCATACATGTAATCCCATCTATGTTTTCAATAAATAATACATCACATACTGCATCTCCTTTAGTGGTCTTTCTTTTCAATCATTATAACAAAAATCCCTGTGGTTCATAAACAGGAAAAAAAAGTCAGATTTTGAACTTGGAAAGGAATGAAGGGAAGATTAAGCTTGAATTATTCATAATTGTCTCAAAGTTGAAATCCTTCAGGGAATTCAAGTATTACCAAATATTGAGAAAAAGAAAAAAAGAGACAGGGAAAATAAAAGCATGAGAGGAAAAGAGATTTAAGATTATTTCTTTAAGTCAAATTTCAGACAGAGGAAATAGGTCTAAATTCATTAATGTGTACAGATACAGCTCCTTAGGAAATAATTTAGCCATAATAATGTATTTCACACTAAAATAGGATTGAACTGCCTAACTCAGAAATGATTGTGTACCACACTTATTTTTTTATTTTAATTTTTAATTTTTATTTTTTTTTGAGACAGTCTCGCTCTGTTGACCAGGCTGGAGGGCAGTGGTGTGATCTTGGCTCACTGCAACTTCCACCTCCAGGGTTCAAGTGATTCTCATGCCTCAGACTCCTGAGTAGCTGGTATTACAGGCACATGCCACCACGCCTAGCTAAATTTTGTATTTTTTTTGGAGAGACAGGATTTCACCATGTTGGTCAAGCTGGTCTCAAACTCCTGACCTTAAGTGATCCGCCCGCCTCAGCCTCCCAAAGTGCTGGGATTACAAGTGTGAGCCACTGCACCGGGCCATGTACCACACTTATTATGACCTTATCCCTCTTAAACAGAACCAATGAGTTTTCACAACTAAAAGAAAATTATCTGGATATTCTGCATGCAAATGGTTTAGGCTGTAAAATAAATGTCTCCTAGGCCAGGCGCAGTGGCTCACACCTATAATCCCACCACTTTGGGAGGCCGAGGCGGGTGGATCACCTGAGGTCAGGAGTTCGAGACCAAACTGTAGTGAAACCCCGTCTCTACTAATAACACAAAAATTAGCTGGACTTGGTGGCGCACGCCTGTAATCCCAGCCACTTGGGAGGCTGAGGCAGGAGAATCACTTGAACCCAGGAAGTAGAGGTTGCAGTGAGCCAAGATCACATCACTGCACTCCAGCCTGGGTGACAAGAGCAAAACTCTGTCTCAAAAAATAAAAATGTCTACTTTCCCAAAAAAGCAAGCATTCCTATAAAGAGTACCAATGAGTTGTTTTATTTATGATTTTGTAGGTGTTTATTCACTCATGAAAATCAGTCTCTTATATCATGAATACACTTTATATAGCAATAATACTAGAACATGTTAACATTGTGAAATCGTTCACTAATTTGATACCATAGATATTAATTACCCACTGTAAGTATAGAGCTCCTTTGCTATTAGGCAGTTATACCTACACTTATAACCATGCATATATGAGCGTGTTTCGCCTACCTGAAAACTGACATGGAGTTGCATGGATTTCCTAGGCACAGATAAGCACAAGGAGGAGGAAAGATCATTTCTGTCCTCGTTGCGCTAATGGGCTGACTGAGGCATGTGGCGGGGAGAAAAATGTGGGCAAAACTGGCTTCAAGACCTACATCTTCCAATTACTAGCTGTGTGATCTGGAACCAGTTACTTAATTTCTCTGAACTTCAGTTCTCACCTCTGTAAATCAGGGTGAATAATACCCTCCCTGTAGCATTCTTCTGAGGATTAAGTGAAATTAAGCATAAAGTGCCAAGCACATGGTAGACACTTTTCCCTTCACAAACCGTAGAAACAAATGTTTCCTGCAGGTGGTTTGGTATCCTTCTGCTTTGTTAAGTGGTGCAGCATGTTCATAAAATATTGAGCTTGAAAAACCAAGTCAACTAAAAATGAAAGTTCCAGGACTTCCGCTTGTAGAAGATGAAGTGGACACACTTTTCCCCACTTCTCCTGCCAAGTATAACTAAAACCCCGACATCAGATAGGAAACAAACATAAGAAGACTCTGAAAGGTGAAGTAAAGGCAGCCTGGCTAGAGATCTCAGAACTCACAGAACAACACATGGCTGAGTTGTTGTTCTTTTTTTTTTTTTTTTTTTTTTTTTGAGATGGAGTCCAGCTCTTGTCACCCAGGCTGAAGTGCAGTGGCGTGATCTCAGCTCACTGCAACCTCCACCTCCTGGGTTCAAGTGATTCTCCTGCCTCAGCCACCCGAGTAGCTGAGACTACAGGCATGCGCCACCACGCCTGGCTAATTTTTGTATTTTTAGTAGAGACAGCGTTTCACCATGTTGGCCAGGTTGGTCTGGAACTCCTGACCTCAGGTGATCTGCCCGCCTTGGCCTCCCAAAGTGCTGGGATTGCAGGCATGAGCCACCACACCAGGCAATTATTTCTATCCTAGACTTATAGTGAAGAAGACAACAACCTGGAAATGCCAAAGAGCACAGACAAAAAAAAAAAAAAAAAATCTGAAAGAAGCCCATCTTTTTAGGAATGAAGCAGCCTAGCAAGATAGAAAACTTTTCAATAATAAATGCTCAACACCAGCCAAACACCACAAAATAAACTGTGGCCCCACTTCCACCCATGCCAGCAAAGCCTGGGTGGGGAACCTAGACTATCCTCACCTGTTGGGCTGTACGGAGGTACCCAACACCCCCACTGGGGTGGAGTAAGAGAATGCCTAGTAGAGTGACTGGATGTTTACTACTGCCTACCCATAATGGGGCCACCCCTAGTGCGCTATCAAAAGAACCACATGGAGAGCTGGAATTTCTATCCCTTCCCACCAGTAATGCTTAATAATTAGCACTAATAATGATGATACCACTCAGGTACCAATGGAGATCCAGTAGAAACCTGAACTTCTGCATCCACCTAAGCAGTAATGAGGTGATGCCTACCCGTCCCTTGCTGAAGTCCTGCCAGAGGAAGCCAGCTTAAAACAAAAGGTTTTGATGTGATTCAGAGTCTCATAACATAATACTAAAATATCCTGGTTTCAACTGAAATCACTTGTCATATCAAGAGACAGGAAGATCTTAAATGCAATGAAAAATGTCAATCAATAGATGCCAACACTGAGATGATACAGATTTTAGGATTACCTGACAAAGATTATAAAGCAGCCACGATATATAACTTCAATGAGCAATTATTCATATGCTTCAAACAAAGAGGAAAAAAAGCCTTGGAAGAGAAACTATCTCAGAGAAGAAATAGATGACCTAAAGAAGAACCAGATGGAAATTTAGAACTAAAAAATAAATAACCAAAGTAAAAAGCTCATTGGAACAGAGCAGGCTGACCACAGTGGCTCACACCTGTAAATCCAGCACTTTGGGAAACCAAGATGGGTGGATCGCTTGAACCCAGAAGTCTGAGACATGCCTGGGAAACATGGTGAAACCTCGTCTCTACAAAAAAATACAAAAATTAGCCAGGCGTAGTGGCATGCACCTGTAGTTCCTGGGCAAAAAAGTGAGATCCTGTCTCAAAAACCAGAAACAAACAGAAAACAAAAACAAAGAACAGAGAAAATGGGGGAGAGAATCAGAGAACTGGAAGACAGAATAGTAAAAATGACCAGTCTGAATAACAGACAGAATATAGATTGAAAAGCAAATAACAGAGCCTCAGGGATCTGTGGACTATAACAAAAAATCTAACATTTATGTCATCAGTGTCCTAGAAGGAGAGGAGAAAGGAGGAGCAGATAGAAAAGTACTAGAAGAAAAAATGGCTGTAAACTTCCCAAATTTGGCAAGAGAAATAAACCTACCTATTCAGAAGATGAGTGAACCCCAAACAGGATAAAGTCAAAAAAATACACATCAAGACACATAGTAATTAAACTTCTGAAAACAAAGGACAAAGAAAACATTTTAAAAGCAGCAAGATTAAAAAACAAAGCAAAACAAAAACCCTTACTTATAGTGGAAAGACCATTTGAATGATGGTGAGTTTATCATCAGAAAATACGGAAGCCAGAAGGAAGAGGAGAGAGAGTTTTCAAGCGCTGAAAGAAAAGAACTGATAACCCAGAATCCCATATCCAGCAAAAATATTCTTCAGAAATGAAAGGGGAAACGAAGACATTCTCAGAGGAAGGAAAATGAAGTGATGTCTTCAACAGTCCTAATCTGAAATATTAGCTAGAGAAAGTGCTCTAAATAGGAAAAAAAAAAAGAAAGAAAGAAAAGAAAAGAAAATGAAACCTTTAATATTAGGAAGGAAGAACAAAGCAAGCAAAAATACAGGTTAATGCAATAGCCTTTTCTCTTCCTCTTGACTTTTCTAAATCATGCTTGATGATAAGGCAAAAATTATAAAACTGTTTGGTTTGGTTCTTAATGTATGTAGGCAAATTTAAAGACAAACATAAATGGAAAGGATAAAGGGAAGCAAAGTTTCCGCACTTGACTAGAACCAGTGAAATGACAATAGAGGTAGGCTTTGATAAGTTATGTAGATATATAATCCAGCACCTAAAGCAACCACTGAAAAAGTCATGCAAAGGGACTCACTGGAAACCACTATGGATAAGTCAAAACAAAATTCTAAAAATTGTTCAGATAACCCACTGGCAAGCAAGAAAATGAAAACAGAGCTATAAAAAACAGGTAACAATGACAGAAAATAAAACAGCAGACCTAAGCCCTAACATATCAATAATTACATTTAAAGTATTACAATTTAAAGATGGAGAACAGCATAGTGGATTAAAAACATATGACTCAATTATATATCGTCTCCAAGAGACTCATTTCAAATATAACATACAGGAAGGTTGAAAGTAAGAGTATAGCAGAAGGTATACCACACAAACACTAATCAAAGGAATTAACTGAATGGCAAAAATACAAATGATCTTATTTGAATATGGGCAGAAGACATGAAGAAACATTTGACTGAAGAAGACAGGAGATGGCAAATAAACACATAGAAAGACATTCAACATCACTAGCCGTTAGGGTAATGTAAATCAAAGCCATAATGATATACTACTAGACATCTATCAGAATGGCCACAAATGCTGCAGAGGATGTTGGAAAGCTAGATCACTCATACGCTGCTGGTGAGAATGTAAAATGGAACAGCCACTCTGGAAAATAGTCTGGCAGTTTCCTAAACAATGGAACATACGATAGCTATATGACTCATCAATTTCACTTCTAGGCACTTATTCTGGAGAAAGGATGATTTACGTTTACACAAAAATATGTACATACTGGTCAGGCACAGTGCTACAATCCCAGCACTTTGGGAAGCCAAGGCAGGAGAATTGTTTGAGGCCAGGACCTCAAGACCAGCCTAGGCAACATAATGAGACCCCATCTCTACAAAAAATTTAAAAAAGAATCTGTTCATGAATGTTTATAGCAGCATTATTCATAATGTCCCCAACCTGGAAATAATTCAGATGTCCTTAGATGGTGAATAGCTAAATAAACTATGATACAGTACACAAAACCTGATGGAATACTACTCACCAATAAAAAGCAATGAAGTACTGATACATGCAACAGTCGTAATGAATCTCTAGACAATTATGCTCAGTGGGGTTGGGGAACACCAATCATGGAAGGTTATATACTGTACGATTCCATTGATACAACATTCTGAAATGACAAAACTACAGAAATGGAGAACATATTAGTGGTTGCCAGGGATTAAGGAGTAGGTGGAGGAAAGGGGAAGAAAACACATGGGATCTTTGTGATAACAGGCATTTTTTGTATCTTGACTTTGTCAGTGTCAATATTCTGGTTGTGATACTGTACTATAGTTTTGTAAGACGTTACCATTGGGAGGAACTGGGTAAGGGGTACACAGGAACTCTCTATATTATTTCTTACAACTGCATGTGGATTTATAAGATTTCCAAAATTTAATTTTAAAATGGGATGCTCTAGGGGTGACTTGCAAATTGATAAACAGAGTAAGCAAAAGCACAACAAAATAAATGAACAAAAACCAAACTCGGGTTGGGTGCGGTGGCTCACACCTCTAATCCCAGCACTTTGGGAGGCCGAGGCGGGTAGATCAACTGAGGTACCTGAGGTCAGGAGTTTGAGACCAGCCTGACCAACATGGTGAAACCCTGTCTCTATTAAAACTACAAAATTAGCCGGGCATGGTGGCACATGCCTGTAATCCCAGCTACTTGGGAGGCTGAGGCAGGAGAACCGCTTGAACCCGGGAGGTGGAGGTTGCAGTGAGCCGAGATCCTGCCATTGCACTCCAGCCTAGGCAACAAGAGCGAAACTGTGTCTCAAAAAACAAACAAAAGACAAAACCGAACTCTTATGCAAACACAGATCTTTAAGGATAGAAGAGCCCTTAATTATCAATGTGTTTGACCTCTGAATCTGAAGTTAGGAAAGGGCGGCCCAGAGATGAAGTGACTTGCCCAAGGATAGAACTGGGCCTCTGATCCCCAAACAGGCTTGTTCTCAGACACCCAGCCTGCAGACCACAGCAAACAGGTGCCGCTTCTCTAGAACTGCTGATTAAAGTCCAGGGATATATTTGTGAGGGTGACCAAGAGATTTCAAGCACCTTTTAAAACTGTGCAATCACCTGCAAAGCCAGGAAGGACTGTAGGAGTTATTGCCTAATATTACACTTGGAATATTCAAATGCTTCTCTGCACCTAATAAAACTACTATCCCAAAGACAAGAGAGGATCCTGATTTGCAAAGGTTCCATTCAAAGTGCATCCGTGCAAACATGGAACGAAGCTATTATTTACATCACCAGCATTACATACATTGGAGAGCCAAGGTGATGGCAAACATTTGCAGGAAGCTTTGCAGTTTACTAACATTATTTCATTTGATTGCAGCAACAGTTCTGTGTGATGTGGGAATTAATGCCATTTCCATTTTATAGATGAGGCAACTACCCCTCACTGAAGTGAACAGACAACTCAAAGTCAGGAAACTAGCAAACTGCAGAACGAGAGCTCCTACCTAGATTTCCTATCTTCAGTTACTGCTGCCTTTTCCTTGTATCACTGTGATATTCTCTTCTCCTAGGCCTAGGGATGAGGTAGTGCCTAAATCCTCACAGAGCTCACTCTATCCCAGATATAATTCCAGTCTCCAGATGCAAGTTAGGCCTAACTCCTCACCACCCTCCTCAAGAGCTTCTCTGCACTATCACATCTTTTTGCACAAGATGCTGTTACTGTGGCTGATTGAACTATAATTATGTGTTTACCTGTCATAGACTAATATTTGTATCCCCTACAATAGATGGCTACAAAATTGACTTACGTTTGTAAAAGTTGCCTCTCTTGTCATCTACATACATTGGGCTGCATGTATGAAGTCATGACTTCATGACTTCTATGAAATTTAAAAGGCTTTGCATTTAGACCTTTGGAAGTTCCTCCAAGGCACTGGGGCAAGCAGGTATGTGTCACCAGAGAAAAGGTGTGGCTCTTCAGGAACTAAGAGAAATGGAACAATAAATAGCTTCACAACTTTTCTGGCAAAACGTGCAGTAACACTGAGGTTTATTCAACTGCCTGTCATAGTGACTTATGAACCTAATTACACTGTAATTCACATCTGCCTTTCTTCAACTACTCAATACTCTGGTGTTGAATATGTTAGGATTAAAATAAGTTTGGACTGGAGAAAAATAATGACAAATGATAATCAATAGTACTAGTTCCTGGTCAGACTATTGATTTTCACAACATTTAACTGAGTTATCATCATGCTAGTAGATGTGGGTGAAATATCTGTGGGGAGATGACTCAACTTTTAAACCTCTTTGTCTAGATTCTCCAGTTCCTGTCGTATTAAAGAAACCAAAAAATCTAACAGATAACAATGCAAACCTGACATTTTACATGTGTTCACCCCCAGAAAAAATTCATTTTGGGGATTGTTTCATCAAAAAGAAAAAGCAAGCTGAAAACAGTAAAGACCAGCCAGGAATCTAGTGAAGAACTGATCCCACACTGGCTGCTGGAGGTGACTGAAACACTCAGCAGAGCTGGGGATTGTGAGATGATCTGATACAGAGGGAAGGATGGAAAACAAGATGAATCAGGGCAGAGGCTGACGAGAGATCTAACGGGAGTCAGTGCAAGGCTCTCTATGACTTATGGGTCTCTTTAACTGCTCCCTCAACATTTTGGTTAAATGGCTTGTTATTACATCCTAGAGGAATTCCATGACTCACTGAAAATGGCTTCTGTGCCTCCTCTCTTGTAGGGAATCTCTTTCATTATGAGCAAGCGGTAACTCCAAGTTTCCATTCACATTACAAGGCTTTGGGACTCCTCCACGGCCCTGCTGGGCCGCCTGCCATGACACAAACACTGCTCAGATCCTTCTCTTTGGGGTTCATGGGGAAGGCACCAGCTCTACGGAAGATTAAGGTCCTTCAGGTCTCTGTACTTAAAAGTTTTAAAAAATAATATAATAATTAAAGTTAGAAGACCTATCTTGCCCTACACTCTGGAGAGTATGAGATGAAACTTGGCAAGCTAATAGGTAGGGGCAGCTGGGGGGCTGGGGGCAGAGGGTTGGTAGAAAGGGAAGAAGGAAGGGAGGGGCATTCCAGGCAGAGGGTCTAGCATGGGCAAGGGCATGGATGTATGGGAAAGTATGCAGGTTTAAAGAACTGCAGTAATTAGCAATCATTCATTAACTTTACATATATACACACATGTGCACACAGACACACACTCATCAATTAATGATAGGGAGATGTTCTGAGAAATGCATCGCTAAGTGATTTCATCATTATGCAAACATCACAGAGTGTACTCACACAAACCTAGAGGTATAGCCTACTACACAGCTAGGCTACTGCTCCTAGGTTACAAACCTATACAGCATGCTACTGTGCTGAATACTGTAAGCAACTGTAACACAATGTTAAGTATTTGTGTATCTGAGTATATCTAAACATAGAAAAGGTACAATAAAAGTATGATATAAAAGATAAGCAATGATACAACTGTATAAGGCAACACCATCATAATCTTACAGGACCACCATTGTGTACGCAGTCTGTCATTGACCAAAACATCATTATGCAGTGCATGACTGTGTGTTTTTTGTTTTTTTTTTTTTTAGCACTTGAGCCAGGCATTGTTCTAAAGGTTGTAGTGGTGACCAACACAGACAAGTTCCCTTTCCCTAAGGACCACTGCCAAGCCACAGTTCCCAAGGCCATCATCAACCTGTCTATCTAGTGACTGGGGCAGAGACTTATCTCGCCCTACCTGCTGGGCAGGAAGAGATCATCACGGGAAGTGGACATGGTAGAGGTGCTGAAATAGTGGACTCAGCGTTAGAAACATGATTCACAGAAGAGAAATTTCATTTCTGAGGCCTGTTGCTGTCAGCAAGTTCCAAGAAACACTGGTCATTGCTGTAGCAACTGATTTCACATGCATCAGGAGAAATCATAACAGGATTCGTTCTCCCTGGAGACAGACAAAATTGGAACTGTCCACAATTAGAGAGGGTTCCCCATTTCTTCTAATGTTGCTGCTGGCGGCTTGAAACTTTTGCCTTCCTGTAACCACTTCGGGCGATTCAGTCCTTGGAGGCCTCCCATTTTTGTCCCTGAGGAGGATGGTCCTGCGCTGCACAGCTAAGCCATGCGTATGCTGTTCTAAGGCCCAAGAAACCAGGGTGAGGGAGGGGTGAAGAACACAATGAGAAATGGAAGGATTCAGAGTTCAAAGTTCTAGGATTGGGCACCAGTTCTATGATTAGCTGTGTGACCCTTAAGTGATTTGCTTAACCTCGCTGTACCTCTGCTTTTCTATTTGAAAATGGTGTTATTAATACCTCTCTCATCGGATCAGCATATGAAGCAAAGTAGATAATGGGTATGGAGATACTTTGTAAGTTTAAGAGCCACATAAATACCAAGATTTGCCTGAAATAAAGGATCTTTTCTTCATTCTAGTAGATAAAATATCCCAAATGATGATATTTCTTTAGAAAGTCCTTACCATGGTCTTCAGCTTACTTCTACCTATATTAAGGAATTCAAGGAAACTATCAGTGAAAGTACAAACTAACTCAACCCTGGGTCTGCCTCTGTCAGAGGCGTGTGAACCAGAACAACTCCATCTTAAATAGGAGCTGGGTAAAACGAGGCTGAAACCTACTGGGCTGCATTCCCAGATGGTTAAGGCATCCGAAATCACAGGATGAGATAGGAGGTCAGCACAAAATACAAGTCATAAAGACCTTGCTGACAAAACAGGTGGCAAAACAGGTTGCAGGGAAGGAGCCGGCCAAAACCCACCAAAACCAAGATGGCAACGAGAGTGACCTCTGGTCATCCTGACTGCTACACTCCCACCAGCGCCATGACAGTTTACAGATGCCATGGCAACATCAGGAAGTTACCCTATATGGCCTAAAAAGGGGAGACATGAATAATCCACCCCTTGTTGAGCATATTATCAAGAAATAACCATAAAAATGGGCAACCAGCAGCCCTCAGGGCTACTCTATCTAGGGAGTAGCCATTCTTTTATTCCTTTACTTTCTTAAAAAACTTGCTTTCACTTTGCACTGAGGACTCGCCCTGAATTCTTTCTTGTGCAAGATCCAAGAACTCTCTCTTGGGGTCTGGATCTGGACCCCTTTCCTGTAACACCTCTGCCTCCATTGGTAGTCAGTCGTGTGATCTGGGACAAGTCACTTAACCGTTTAGATCCTCAGGTTCCTCATCCACAAAATGAAAAGAGCTGATGTAAGGATTGGCTAATATATCTTAAAACTGTCTGGAAAATATCCAATCAATATAAGGCATCATACTCCTATTCTATTCTATTCTATTCTATTCTATTCTATTCTATTCTATTCTATTTTTGAGATGGAGTCTTGCTTTGTTGCCCAGGCTGGAGTGCAGTGGCATAATCTTGTCTCACTGCAACCTATGCTTCCTGGGTTCAAGCAATTCTCCTGCCTCAGCCTCCTGAGTAGCTGGGACTACAGGCACATGCCACCACACCTGGCTAATTTTTGCAATTTTAGTAGACGTGGGGTTTCACCATATTGGTCAGGCTGGTCTCAAACTCCTGACCTCAGGTGATCTGCCCACCTTGGCCTCCCAAAGTGCTGGGATTACAGGTGAGAGCCACCGCGCCCAGCCTTGTGTATATTTTAAATGATACACAGTCACTGAGTTTGAAGTCAAAATGTTTCTACCAAAATGTTTGCTGTCAACAATCTTTATACAGGAAGAACTCTGAAATGAACTGCAGTTGAATATTTACCTTCTTAAGCAGATGCAGAGCGAGATAAAAATAATTTTTGTAGATGTGCTGAATGTCTGGGATTGTTGATATGTCATCTATGGTAGATTAACAATGACCACACATTCTTTGCTATTCCCCCCATTAAGAGGTGCTATCTGTGTCCTCTCCCCTTGAACCTGCACAGTGAGTTGGTGGCGGGGATCTCTGTGAAAACTTAACCAACAGAATACAGCAAAAAGAATGTCGTGCCAATTTCCAAGCTAAGCCTTAAGAGACCGGCAGCTTCCACTTTCTGACTCTTGGAAGTTTGTTCTTAGAGCCCTTGCAAGTTGTTTGACTGCCCTGAGGCTGCCATGCTGGAGGGAGCCCAAGCTGGTTACTCGGAGAGAGCCTACGAGGAGAGAGTGCCGGGCTGCCCCCAGCAATTCCAGCTCTCATCCCTGCCTGGCATGCCAGCTGAGACCCTGGATTGTGGCGCAGAGGACAGTTGTGTCTGCTGTACAGTCTGAATTCCTAACCCACAGGATCAGAGCTATAATAATAATAATAATAATAATAAATTGCTTTAAGACACTCAGTTTTAAAATGGTTTGTTTCATGCAATAGATACCTGGAAAATCATCCAAACATGAGATGATAAAATGTTTAATGGCAATTTAACACGTGTATCACTAAAATGAAATTTCAGCCCCAACGTTGCTCCAGTCTTAGAACAGGAAAGATCTTCCTCTGCCCAGCTGCAGTGACAAATCACGACAAACTGCAGTGATGCCTCAGTATTTCCAAGGACACCGAAAAGGAAAAAAGCCTCATTGGGTTTTATAAATCAACAAAATATATGTAGATTAAATGTCTTCTGTATAAATATAGCAGAAACATAGAGAGTCTAAAATTCCAAAAAGCCACACCAATTTTTTAGGTAAAGCAAAGGGGTTCTGGATTATCTTACCCTCAAGGTAGAGGTTAAATGCCTGACTGGACAGTGACTTAAAGACTGTGTAAATGAGAACATATTTCGCAAATGATTTTGCAACTCCAAGAGAGGTGACTGAGAAAGATTCGAATGTTAAACTCATTTGTTTGTATATATTTCTTATCTTTTGTATATTATGATGATGTTTTAACATCCTAAAAAAAAAAACACCTTTCAGGCTGGGGAGAGACCACTGCTCCCTCCGGGGCTAGCTAATTCTTAAAGACAGCCAAGGGCCCAGAAAGGAGCATGCCTCTGATATGCAAACTAACCAGCCTAGAGCCATACCTCCTCTGCCTGGCCCATAGAACCCAGGAAGCAATGCTCCTCCGTCCTAATCGTCCCAGGGCCAGGTACCAAGCAACTAGGGACCACATCTATAGTTTACACCTACCAGAAATTATTCAAACTAGCCGTTCCTAACCTGTTTACCCTGCCCTGCCTGGCCCTTCCCATGGAAACCCTAATAAAGGCAGTGAACAAAGCCACACAGCTTTAACTTGTACAGGGCTACACATCTGAAAACAAAACCTGTCTCTATTGCTAAGTTGTGAAAACTCTCTATGAAGGTTATAAGCATATACGTTGACAGAAAAACAAGATGAATGCAATCTCTTTGCCTGGTGATATAAACCAAATATATTTTATTAATAGCTCATGTTAATAGAGAACAGATGGCAAAAAATGTATCAAGGTATGACTCACTCCTATCTTGAAATACTTCACTATCCCTATGTTCAGTAGAAGTCCGATCTCCCATTGTCTGTTTCCAGACACGGTGCTTTTACTTCTCTTTGAGAAAAGCTGCAGTACAAACGAGTGAGTTGGGTCTTTCATCCCTTTACAGATCTTCCACGCTCCCCGTGGCTTGTTTTCTGCTGGAAGGCTGACGAGGCAGGAGGCAGACATGAACGACTCAGAGGAATGTAGGAGAAATATGAATGTGTAATTAAAAGAATTACATGTCTGCCTTTTTGTGCCTTTAATTTAGAAAGTCAGTGGCTTAAATCACCTACTTCACAGCATGAGTAATGCACAGAAAGTCTGCGCTGAAGCCACATTTGAAAGGACTCTGCCACCCAGACTGAAGCTGAGTGGCACTTCCTTCCCTCAGTTGAAATACTTCAGTGCTTCCAGGAATTGACCACTGATGGTAGTCTTATCTAGACATTCCTGCCAGCGTTTGCAAATAGATTCCAAACTGCCATTCAAGCATTTTAAAATATCTCCAACTTAGTTCCTCGACGAGAAGCCAAGAGTGAGTTTTATGCATTTCAGTCACACCAGCTGGATAGGAGCTAAATTTCTCACCCATCATATTAATCTTTGGACACCAATCTATAGGACAGGCCTATCCAGTCAACCCAGGCAAATTACTGCTGGGTGAGTCACTGGATTGCCGTCCCCTTCCCAGGACAGTCTCCGTAGGCCTTCAGATGGTCCAGCAAGCCACATGGCTGTAAGTACAAAGGCCTTTCACACTGTCATGCCTGTCCAGCCCTATAAGGTAAGAGTCATCAGGGTTAGTTAGCGGCCTCCTTGCCAGGTGATTTGTTCCTTGTTCAGTCAAGACATAGACCCTTAAGAACACCGATGATTAGGACTATGTAATTTGCCAATACCAGATAGGTATCTAACTTGGAGCATCTTTAAGGGTAGAAAACATGCAGTTTAGCAATGGCAACCCGAAATTATTCTTTTATTTCTGATGGCCTCTTTCAGCAATAGATCCAGACCATGCTCTCTTTCCAGTTCAATTTCTTTATCATCAACCCTCTCCTAAACCTCTCAAAATCAAATGTTTGAGTATAATTTTTGTGCCACCCAATTGACTGATTCCCCTATTTGTAAAACATTGAATAAATGTTTATTAAGTGCCAGGCCATATGTTAAGAACTCAAGATACACAAATGCGTCCTCATTAAAAGAAAAATTCAAACAATGAGCAATATATAAGGTAAAAACATGAGAGTTTCCTTTACCTTTTCCAATTTTACCCCCCAGAGGTAACTATTGTTAATAATCTATATTTTTATAGATTTCATAAATATATTTTATAGATTATTGTAGATTATTTACAAAATACATATACATATAAGTATACATGCACACAGAGTCTAGGCATCACATTCTAAGCATACACATATGCAAGTATTGGGCGAGTCCGGTTATCTGCTCATGCACATTCTGAAACCCATGAGATAAAAGTACAAGTTATTAAAAATTATACTAATGCTCTCTTTAAATTCCTACTCGGATTTTTCGTTTATATAAATTTCTTAGTTTTTAGAAATAAGACACAACTGGACCCACAGCCAGCTAGCCCCAGAAGCTTTTATCTTGTAAATATGCTTCTCACTCATTTGTTCAAAATGATATTTACTGGAGCTGGGTACAGTGGCTTATGCCTATAATCCTAATACTTCAGGACTCCAAGGTTGGAGGATCATTTGAGGTCAAGGGTTCAAGACTGGCCTGGACAACATAGTGAGACCCCATCTCTAAAAAAAAAAAAAATTTAGTTGGGTGTGGTGTTGATGCCTGTAATCCTAGCTCCTTGGGAAGATGAGGTGGGAGGACTGCTTGAGCCCAGGAGGTCAAGGCTGCAGTGAGCCATGATCATGCCACTGCACTCCAGCCTGGACAAGAGAGTGAAGAGTGAAATCCTATCTCAAAACAAAACAAAACCATTATTCATTGGCCTAGAACATGTGTAGGGCATCGTGTTAACCAGGAATACGAAAATGAAGATGTGACATTTCCCTCAAGTCTAGAATACACAGGATTAAAATTAAAATAAGTATTATTTTCTCCAAATAAAATTCTTCTCCTTCTTTTTAACAAAATAACCTCAAAAATCCTTTTGGTTATGAATCATTTTTTTCTTCTTCACATTGCATAAACTATCAGGTGCCATGATGATAGTTGTTTACATATTAGCCTTCCCAGTATCAGTAAATGCCTTCCCAGAAAAATCTTAAGAAATTACTCTTTCTAGTGGAAATTTCAGGTAACTTGAGAAACCAGTAAATGAGATTTTAAGGGAAGCAGAATGAACTTTGAGTAGCTTTCCTGTCATACTGACCACACACACCCAGGGCTGGTCTGATAGTAAGAACGACTTTAGGGCATTCTGTTTTTTTTTTCCCCACTCTTTCACAATTGAGGTTAGCTCAGTCAGAATGTGCTGATATGGTTCCTGGTTCAGAAGAGGTGTAAGAAGTGCTTGGAGACCAGTCTCTCCTCCCCAGAAGAGAATGATGCAGGTTGAGAGAGCTGAAGGGTTCATCTGATGTCAAGCTTTAATGCCATTTCTCTCGTCTCTCTCATCCTAGAAGATAGTCTCTCGCTCCTTCTTCCAAACGGGAGGGAAAAGAAAATGGCTTTGCGAGGTGCTACAGATGAGCATGTATAGCTGCCACTAAACCGAGTTTTCAGAACAGCATCTTTTAGAGAGAGAAAACAATTATAGAACCAACATCCCTGATCATTTTTCTATGTGGAATGAAAGCCCTGTTATAAATTACACCAAAGACTTAAATCCTGGCATGACCTACAAGTGACCCTCTTGCCTTACATCAGTGCAGCCAGCCTGGTGACTCCCCCATCCTCCATCACCATGGATCCTGCGTTACAGAAGGAATGAAGATCGCAGTGGGACTTACGTCAGCGGCGAGCCCGTCGCCATCCAGCCCTCTGCTCACATTAACACTAAGCAGTATATAATTTAGAAAGGGGGAAATGCGATCATAGCTTTTGCCCCCACGTTGCCATGAAATTCCAGACTTTTATGTGCAGGAAGCTCCATGTTGATCTTGGCGTCCCCATGGGTTAAAAATCTTGTTTAAATGTTGCAGCCTTAGAATAGTCTTTGAGGTTTTTCCTATGTTGTTTTATAAAAGGCTTCTGCCTGATTATTTACAGATGCTGTCTCTGAGAAAGCTGAAAATAGTCTTACTATGAACACTGAAATTCAGACGTAGGCTTCCCTTACTATTTTCTGGTGAACAGCTCACCAGAGCTCAAGCCCAAAGGTTGGCTTACTAAACTGGCTTTGCAAGAGAATTTCTGACGTTATCATCTCAGGCACTCAGGTTTCTGCTGACCTGACCTCAGCCGGTCAATAAGTCACTCATCAATGCACTGGTTCAACAAGTATGTTGGACCTACTCTGTGTCAGGCCTGCAACAGGATCTGGGGACACAGAGGCAGAAACCAAGGCCTGCCTGGGAGAGCTCAGTCTAAGGAGAGGCAGTAAGTCTGCCAAGAACCAGGAGGCAGGGGAGTGAATGCCATGTCACAGCTGAGTGGGGTGTGCTGGGTCACCTCATGGGTGCCGGGGAGAGGAGGCGAGCAGGCCGGCCTTCCCTTACAATAAACAAGGCAGGACAATCCAGGTGTGGTTTCCTGTACTTGGTTTTTTTCCTTCTTCAAATCCAAATCGGGCTATTGCCTCTAGGGAGGCATGATCTGTAACCTCTCAGATTGAGACAGATCTGTTCTTATTCTTCAAAATCTCCAGAGAAGAACTTAGTGCAACCTTCTGAGAGCGTCCACGGTATTCACCCATGTACACAGAAAGCTCTTCAGCCTCCATAACGCGAACCCGTGAGTTGCAGTTGAAGTTACTTTCCCTTGCACCAGCCTTGTTGGCGAGCCAGCCTCCTGGAAGCATCTTCCTACACATGGGGTCACGCCCCCCACCCTTCCTCTTTTCCAGGCTGGGCAACTGCCCCTCCCACCCAGGGCTCATTCTTCATCTCCTTTCCATGATTTCAGTGTCACATCCTGGACTCACTCCAAACCCTCCTATCCCTTCTCAATTACAAAATGCAGACTGGACCAGGAGGGGAGTGTGCTGGGCCAGAGCTTTTCCTTCCCAATTTCTGCAAATTCCTGAGAGTCCCCCCAGGCTGGTAAAATGAGTCTCTTTGTACATGATCACCAGGAGAGACTCTGGGATGACAGCACCGGGGGGAAAGGTGGGGGAGAATAAAATACAGTCCTTACAGGTTTAATTAAGGACACACAGCCCCCACGGTCATCAACATCACCATTCCTGGCACCACTAACCTCTCTGGAGCCATGAGGGCTTGTGGGTGAATATTGGAGCAGTGCTTTTGGACTAACAGTAATACCGTAAATTACTGTTACTGAGTTAAAGACATCTCCATGTGATTTACAACTTGCAGTAATAATGACCTGGTGAGTTTAAGAACTCACCACCCATCTCTTGTTCCACAGGCTCCTCTTCTTAAAGAAAAATGAACCCCAAGCTAAGCTGAGAGCCATAATATAATCACATCTCATCTTGGTATAGTGTTTTTCATTTTCCCAAATATTTTCCCATATGTCACCTCATCTAATCCTCACAGCAACCCTGTGCAGTCAATCTTAAATATACTTACTTACAGCTAAGAAAACAGAGGCACAGGATGTTAAGTGACTTATCCAAGATCACATGGAAAGTATCAGAGGTCGGATTCAGACAGGTCAGCCTCACTCCTCTCTTTTAGACGACCACTACTATTTGTAAAATGCATCAGGGCTTCTATGGCACTTTTCACATATTTTATTGGCTCTCAAAACATTCCTAGGATGTAATTAAGGAACGAGCAATAATATACACTGTGTAGGATATAATTGCGAAAATTGTTGAAATGAACCAGAATGATTAATGGGTGTTGTCAATGGAAAACTAGGCATTGCCAAGGAGAGACCCTTCCGGGTTATATGATTCTATGAGGTCTCTGTGTGTTTTGGGGTCTGTGAGCAATTTTACTACTGTGTAAGTCGTAGGTAATGAAGAGCGATGTAAGCGATTTTTACTCAGACATGAGCAAATTTTGTGCAGTGGAAGCACAGTTGCTTTCCCTCCTTTCTATGGCAGAAGCCAGTTTTGCTTCTACTAGGTAAATTCACTTCAGCATTCCTGACTGCCTCTGTATGGACCTGCTCTTTGAATTCTCCTGTGAATTGGTTGTAACACCTTATTGATTCCCTCACTAATTAATCAGTTAAACAAATCTTTGACACATGTTCATTTGCTGTATGTATGAGTCATGATTTTATCTTTAAAAATAATAACTGTTTAATAACATCTAACATTTATTAAGCACTCAGTATAAGCCCTTACTAAGGGCTTTACATGCATTTAATTCTTACAACAATCATAAGGCAAGCACTCTTGTAGCCATTTTAGAGATGAAAAGAGAGAGGTTCAGAAGGATTCGATAACTTGCTCAAGGTCCCACAGTCAGGAAGGGAAGGGATCATTTTCTCTCCCTTCTGTCTGAGGCCATCACTATTTATTTTTCCTTAGGGTCTGCAATATGTGGAACTAAATAACTTTCTAGGGCTGCAAGACCCTGAAGAAGGTAGACACATGTGTCCCTCCAGGATGGTTGTACGTGGCAGGCTGCAGTTGTAAACAGTCTCATTTCCAATGCTGACTAACATTCCACTGATAGGCAATTTGGGTGTACTCAATATTTTCTGTCTCCTACACACAGAGTGACTTGAGGGAAGAGGGTGTCATGGAAATAGCACTGTCCTCTGAGTTGGAAGACCTGCACACTGGGACTGGCTCAGCTACTGACAGGCAGCATGATCTGAGGCAAGCCGCTTAACCTTTCTCGTTCTCATCTGTATAGTAAAGATAAGTCAGTGGACAATACGCTTAGCAAAAGCATAGCCAAATTCAGCTACGCCAGCGATGCCAACAAAGGTGACTCCCAGCAAGCCAGGTGAGCATCCTATGTGGGTCTTGGGGAGAGAAATCCTCATTTTAAGACGGGTAAAGAAGCATTTGGAATTTGAGGTCATCAAGTCCACGTTGATAGGTGTGCTCTCTGTCTTGTGCTTGTTGGGCAGAGCTGACCTGGGTGATTTCTCAGGCCTAGCTCTTTAGAGCTTCTTCATTGGAGTCCCTGGACAGTGGTTCAGGGATGCAGCCCTCTTGAAAGAAAAGTAAAACTCTGTTACTGGGACTAAAAAATCTGAGGCTTTAATCCTTGGAGGAAAAAGACCTTGTCTTCTTCATTCTTGTATCCTCTCTAGTGACTTGCACAATTCATAACTGGTCCTCAAATGTGCATTGAATTGAATCGAATGCGCACATATTGACATTTATTTGGGGCCTACCACACACCCAGCACTATCCCAGGATGAAGGAGACCCTGAGTCCACCTCAGGGTGCTCCCCAGATTCCATATTCTCTTCTCTGGCTGTCTGGGGGGCATTCTTTTTCTCTTTCAATGTTTGAAAAGAACATTGCCTTTGGTGTTTATCATCTTTTGAAAACATGCAATTCTACACACTCTGTTATTTGTCCCCAGAGGTCCTACCTAAAGAGCTTTTCCTGGCCAGGCGCGGTGGCTCGCGCCTGTAATCCCAGCACTTTGGGAGGATGAGGCAGGCGGATCACCTGAGGTCAGGAGCTGGAGACCAGCCTGGACAACATGGTGAAACCCTGTCTCTACTAAAAATATAAAATTAGCCGGGCGTGGTAGTGTGTGCCTGTAATCCCAGCTACTTGCCAGGCTGAAGCAGGAGAATCACTTGAACCCAAGAGGCAGAGGTTGCGTGAGCTGAGATCGTGTCATTGCACTCCAGCCTGGGCAAAAAGAGCGAAACTCTATCTCAAAAAAAAAGAAGAGCTTTTTCTACCCAATATTAATTCAATGTTTACCACAGGCCTTGCCTTGCTCTAGGCACTGGGAATATGGCAGTGATTAAAACAGAAAAGTCCTTGTTCCTATAGAGTTTATTTACATTTGGTGTGAGATGAGAACAGAAAAATCAGATCCTTTTGTTAAAACTAGTGCTAAGTGATTATTTCGAGTAACTCATTGGGTGACTAAACAAATGGACCACAACACACCCCATCGATGGCTCAACCATCTGCTATTATGGCTTAAAAAAAGTCATTAATTAGAAATTATATTCAGTCGCTATGTTTAGGCACATGTCTTTGGGAGTTCATTAAAAAAGAATTACTTTAAATAAGGTATTATTTCTGAAACGAAGCCGCATTGCATTTAATTAGGTGACTGAAAGCTATCTTTATTTGAAAATTAAATGAAAAATTACAAGTTAATATAACATGGGAGAATAATAATTAAGACACCAAACTATTATATATAAATATGATGTCTTTTCAGTAACATTTCATTAATTTAATGTTTTTCTCCCTTTGGATTAAATTACATCAGGTCAAAATAGACTTGTTCAAGAGTAAATTTTCTAAGGAACAAATGTAGCATTTACTAAGGAACACAAACTCAGTAAAGGGGCTTTTATAAAAGGTATTTTTTAACCAGATGGAAGGCTTTTTACTTTAAAAATGTAAAAGGTCATACAGGCCCACCGTTTTGGGGGTAATCGTAATTTTTTAACAGGCCTAAGTGCATGTTCTTAACACACAAGTGAGACTTTTAATTCTTTAAAAAGCAGTAGGGAGTGATTTTTTCCTAAACATTAAGAAGGAAAATTCCCCAGAGATTATGAAGTCACAAAACCTGAAACTAAAAATTTGCTCATATTGAGATGCTGTAAGTTAATCATCTGCTCTGTGTGTGTTTTCGTGTTTTTTTGTTTTTTGTTTTTCTAACAAGAGCATGTTGTCTCCCCCATGGTAATGATGCAAATTTCAAAGCATTTAAACTATTATCAGAACAATGTGTACAATGCTAGACAATCTCTACAGTTGGCTGATTTGATTGTAAATAACACAAGCTATTTTTTTCATGTAATTCTTTTTTTCTTTCTTTCTTTTTTTTAAGACAGTGTCTCACTCTGTCGCCCAGGCTGGAGTGCAATGGTACAATCTCGGCTCACTGCAACCTCTGCTTCCCGGGTTCAAACAATTCTCCTGCCTCAGCCTCCTGAGTAACTGGGATTACAGGTGCCTGCCACCATGCCTGGCTAATTTTTGTATTTTTAGTAGAGACAGGGTTTTGCCATGTTGGCCAGGCTGCTATCAAACTCCTGACCTCAAGTGATCCACCCCCGTCAGCCTCCCAAAGTTCTGGCATTACAGGTGTGAGCCACTGCACCTAGCCTCATGTAATTCTTTACCCACACAAGCTAGCAAAGAACAGGCCCTGTAGAGAAAGACAACATAGAGCTAGCTGCACGATGATCGATGCGGATACGAATGGCTGATTCCAGACCCAGGTAAGCGTAAATGCGGCCCTATGATAGTTACGATTCCTCATCCACCTATCTACCCAAACTGGCACCCCCTTTGCTTTCTAATCTTTATCGCCCTTATTTTAATTACTGCCTGGCATCACAGGTCTATTGTTAACTTCCGTCTCTCCAAATAGAATGGAAGCTGGCTCAGGGTAGGGACTCTGTTCTGCTCACTTCTGCATCACCAGCTCCCAGGACAGGGCCTGGCCTATGGAATTTGCTCAATAAATGTTTGTTGAAAGAATAAATAAAGCCAGCCGGGCATGGTGGCTCACGCCTGTAATCCCAGCACTTTGGGAGGCTGAGGCAGGCAGATAGCTTGAGGCCAGGAGTTCGAGACCAGTCTGGCCATCACGGTGAAACCCTGTCCCTACTGAATACAAAAATTAGCCAGGCTTGGTGGCGCACCTGTAATCCCAGCTACTAGGGAGGCTGAGGCACAAGAATCACTTGAACCTGGGAGACAGAGGTCACAGTGAGCTGAGATCACACCACTGTACTCCAGCCTGGGCAACAGACAGAGATTCTGTTTCAAAAAAAAAAAAAAAAAAAAGCAGAAGAAAGAACAAATAAATCCTTTGGAGAACTGCATACTCCATATCTAGATAAATTTGCATATTAATTACCTCTATTTTGGAAAATTATATTTTTCCAGAGTTCTTTCCTAATTATTAGTAGTACATTTTGAAAAATAATCTTTCCTTTTCACTTATATGGTAAATTTAAACTTCCAGTGAATAAAAATCTCTAAGAATTTATTGGTATAGACAAAACTGCTAAGAATTTGAGTATAAATAGGCTAAGCTAAATTTATAAACCCAGCCTACTATCTAAAAAGTAGTCACTTTTTTTAAACTGAAAAGTCAATTTTAATTTATTTTCAACCTACTTTTCTTTCACCACAATCATCATACAGACATCTACCTGAAATACTGAATATCCCAATGAAGAGGGAAACCATTTAATGTAAAGCCATGGTCATACGAAAGAACATTTTTAGGACACAAAATAAATATAGTAATAAAACTAATGTCCTAAACAAATATATTTTGTTAACCCATGGGGCCAAAATTTTAAAAATATAGAATGACTCCATGATTATACTTGTCAATTTTACTTGTAAAATCAATGTCCACTTTGCATTTAAGTGGGTGGCAACACATAGGAACTATGGTTGCAGCCTCTTGCACTGGTCTACACATTTTATTTTATTTATTTTATTTTTTTCTTAGAGACAGGGTCTTGCTCTGTTGCCCAGGCTGGAGTGCCGTGGTATGATCAAGGCTCACTGCAGCCTTGACCTCCTGGGCTCAAGCGATCCTCCCACCTCAGCCTCCCAAGTAGCTGGGACTACAGGTACGTGCCACCACACCCAGCTAAATTTTTTTTCTTTTTTTCTTTTTTTTTTTTTTTTTTTTTTTTTGGTAGACACGAGGTCTTGTTACATTGCCCAGGCTGGTCTTGAACTCCTGGGCTCAAGCAATCCTTGCACCCTGGCCTCCCAAAGTGCTAGGATTTCACGTGTGAGCTGCCACGCCCAACCTATACACATTTTATAATGATTGGCCTACTGATGTGGGGTTTGGATCAGAGTCTTCATAGTTTACATCTCTGCCTCATATTGAAAGACTCTTCAGGACAAAGATTATGGCTCATTCATGTTTATTTCCTGAATCACGTTGGCAGATACCTGAGACCCAACTGGTTATCAATAAAACCAGACCTGAATGAATGAATAACCTATGGACTGTGGAGGTGGAAGAAGACAGCCAAGTCAAGGACGACGAGGTGTTTAGCCTGGGTACATAGGGATGGCATTAATGTGGTGGGAATGCATGAGGAGGAGCACATTGGAAGCAAGGTAATGAGTGTGACGTGTTGAGTTTGAAGTCCTATTACACAGCTGGGTGGAGAGGTCCAGTAAGCAGTTAAGCAAACTGGTCCAGTGCCTAGGAGAAGTGCCAGGGCTCCTTCTCCCACATTTACTAGTCTCCTTGGTTCCCTTCAACACACAGTATGTTGGGAAAGCAGCAGCAGTAGTAGCAGTGGTAGTAGCAGTAGCAGTAGTAATAATGTCGCCACTTGTTGAACTCTTGCCATGTGCCAGGCACTGTGCTAAGGAGATTTTATATATATATATACACACACACATATATACACACACACACACACACAAACATATACACACACACATACATATATATATAAAATACATATACAAGATATATATATCTTTGGGTTTTGTAAAAGGGCAGATTTTATATATATATATAGATAGATAGATAGATACAGATTATATATATATATAACCCAAAGATATATATAACCTCCCCTAACTCTTACAAAACCCAAAGATATATGTATCTCCCCTAACTCTCACAAAAACCCAAAGAGGTAGATCCCATATTATCTAGAGAGGTTAAATAACTTGCCCGTGGTCTGTCACAAAGCCCCCCACACTCTAAATCATTTTACCAAAATCCAAACCAACCCAAGAAGGCTTGAATAGAACATGGAAAGATCACTGCTGTCCTTAACTTTAAGAATGTCATCACATCTTCTCCATCTTTTCATCTATACTCTTAGGTCTGGAACTGGATTCACAGTGAACCTGGACTTGATTATGTCCATTCACTACCTTCATTCATTCATTCATTCATTCACTAACATTTACTGGATTCCAGTTATTAAGTTCTGGTATCTACATTAAAGAGCTAGCTCTGAGACCTACATTAAGATAGTTAAGTACGAAAACAATATTATCATCAGCAAATAGCACGAATTTATAAAATACAGCAAAGAGGAAACAGAGTATGATGGACGCTCCCACTAGAAACTTATGCCTAGGAATCCATACTCAGCTCAGCCATTAACCTGGCTACAAAACTTCATTTAGTCCGACTGGGTCTCAATTTCTTTATATAAAAACTAAGGGGTAAGACTGCAATCAGTTCTGCTGTATTGCTTATTTGGGGAAAATCCAAATTCATTCCAACCCAATTGATATATTAGGGAAAAATTTGGGTGTATGAGTTCTTTTGTGAAAAACACTAAGTGAATGCAGAAAACTTCAGCTGGACTAATCCACAAAATACACACGCACACACCTCAGTAATCTACCAGCTCCCTCGGTTCGCCATGTGCTGTGAGCCACACCCATCTACATCTGATATTATAACTGTCTGATTTTGGACAATCTTCCTTGCACCTCTTCACGAAATCTCACAAGCTGCAACCCTTCCGGTGCCCACCTCCCCAAGCAAACCTTTCAAGGCAAAGTACCATATTTATTTTAGTATTTATGTATTTCTTAACCAGTTAACATGCATAAAACTGTGCTGACAGTTTTATTAGGTTCTTATCTCTTTTTTCACACGTGTCATTGATGAAGTTTTGGAATACTGTGTCCCTTACTCCACCTCTCCTGTAAGCCTGTGGCTTTCACAGCATAATTTTGCACAGCGTGATGATTGTTAGGAAGGCAATACATTGGATTACAGCAGAACTGACTCTCTTGAGATCATTTCCATATTTAACATTCAGTTCTGCCTAACTTGTGTATGTTCGTGGATTGTTTCCCCGTGGTGCTCCTTCAAACAAGTTAACATGCTGAACCACACCACTTGGAGGCTGAAAATAAGCAGCAGCACTTATTTCAGTCTGAGCTTACATTTTTTTCCTATGAGGGAAAAAAGGATCAAGTCATATCATTAAAATGGTTGCGCACTTGCTATCGATTTTGCTCCACCCTAGGGGAAAGTACCCACTTCCTTGCGCTTGGAAAGTTGGCACTTTAGAAAGGCTGCCCTTTAGTTTTCTACCCCCAAACCAAGGATGCCTGGGGCTTCATGTGAGGCAGGACTGGTAAGTCCCAAGAAACCTCAGATAGTCTGAAGGCTATTTGAGTCCTACTGCCAGTTTCTTCTCTGAGACTCCTGTGGCAACTAGACCATTCGTTTCTTAGAAGATGTGGCATTCCCCCGGAGGCCCTGACGTCAAGCTGTTACTCAGCCCAAAAGCCAATCAGCTCCAGGGGTTGTCTCTCACAGAAGACAAAAAAGGCTTCATAAGCCAGAGCTGATCATCGCATCCTGTATCCCGAGCCTGCCCTGCTTATTAAAAGGCTAAGAAGAGGTCCAGCACAGTGGCTCACACCTGTAATCCCAGCAATTTGGGAGACCAAGCTGAGGGGATCACTTGAGCTCAGGAGTTCGAGACCAGCCTGGGCAACATGGCAAAACCCTGTCTCTACAAAAAGTACAGAAATTAGCCTCACGTGGTGGTGTGTGCCTGTAATCCCAGCTACTTGAGGGGCTAAGGCAGGAGGATCACATGAGCCCAGTAGGTTGAGGCTGCAGTGAGCCAAGAATGCACCACTGCACTCCAGCCTAGGCAACAAAGTGAGACCCTGTCTCAAAAAAACAAAAACAAACAAACAAAAAAACTGCTAAGAAGAGACTTGCTTGTAGCAGCTTATAATCTTCCAAACATAAGAGAAAGAAAAGAGAAGAGCCAAATACCCTGCAAAGTCTACTATAAAAATCATACTCATACCCTAGGTGAGTCATTACACTTATATGAGGTCATTGCTACTATTACTAAAAATGTAACACTACTGAAACATTATCCACAAACCATTAAGTCACTCTCATTGCCTGAGAAAAAGGAAGGAGAATTATTAGGATATATGCTTTATACTTACAATAAAATACAGTAAGTGCATATGCCAACAATTAAAAAGTGGTTCAAAGCATCGTTTGAAATTGCTAGAAACAAAAGAAGATACACAATGTTTAAAATTGCAGGTATTTTCAAAAATACAAAGTAATAATGACTGATAACAATCCAGAAAGATAAATGCAGCACACAGTATTTTCATGACAACTCTCTATCATTGGGACTAACGTTTGCTTCCATAATCAGCTATGAACTAGATCTGGCTCAGAGTCCCTGTTTCCATTACTGTATTGCAAGAGCAGTCACATCTGGCCCATTCTTCCTCTGCAAAACCTCCCTTGGCCACTCTTCCTTATGACAGTTCTTTGTCACTGTCCTCATCAGCTCAGGTTGCCAGTAACGCCTGCCTGGAGTGATGCAATGCACTATGAAACTCAAATTCCTGCCTGAGATATCTTCTCTCTCCAATCACTTCTCTGGTCATACTGCCATCAAAATCATCTTCCCAAAAGCACATATTTGAAGCTCACTCTCCCCAGCTGAACACACAGTGGCTCTTTTTTTTTCCTTACAGACTCCTTTAAATAGCTTTTAATGAAAACATTATCTCCAATGCACCCCCCCTCCCCAATTTAGCCTAAACCACTTTTTCCTGCTCTGTTCTCTCATCCCAGTTTAGCCTAAACCACTTTTTCCTGCTCTGTTTCTATCCACATATCCTTCTATTGAACCAAACCACTTGCCATTCCCAGAAGTGCCCCACCTCGAGGCCATGTTCATAACATTTGCTCAGCTTGGAATGTGAATCCTCTCAGCCTTGCCTGTTACGGCAACAACTTTCCTGATTCTGACTAGCAGCTTTCTGGTGTTTATTTAGTAACTACTCTGATATTTTAATTCTTTTCATTTATACTTCCCTAGCTGGACTCTGAGGTTCTTAAAGATTCTGGCTCCCAGCACACTCTCTTGCACATTATTAATATTCACAAAAATGTAACTGACTTGAACTTCCAATTTGAAGAAGGATAGGCAGTTGTATTAGTCCATCACACCGCTATGAAGAAATATCCAAGACTGGGAAATTTACAAAGGAAAGAGGTTTAATTGACTCACAGTTCCACATTGCTGGGGAGGCCTCAGGAAACTTACAATCATGGCAGAAGGCAAGGGAGAGGCAGGCACCTTCTTCACAGGTGGCAGGACGGAGTGAGTCCAAGCAGAGGAAATGCCAGAGGCTTCTAAAACCATCCGATCTTGTGAGATGCACTCATTATCACGAGAATAGCATGGGGAAATCGCCCCCATGACTCAATTACCTCCACCTGGTCCCACCCTTGACATGTGGGGATTATGGGGATTATAACTCAAGATGAGATCTGGCTGGGGACACAGAGCCAAACCATATCAGAAGTTAAATCCAAATCTCTATCTCTCTCTCTCTATCTGGCTAATACACATTTGAAGTCTCTTTTTATACATTGGCTTTTTCTGACTATCCAGAGGTGGACAAAGCATTCAGAACTCTGCCTACTTTTAAAAAATCTTGGATATTCCAAATCTTAATATTAACATTATATTGAGTAGCCTTCTACACATCAGTTGAAGAAGTTCATTTGTTTTCAAAATGCAAAAAGTGTTGAAAGATAATAACTATTATATTGATGGGTCAGCCTGAAGAATTTCCTGGAACTTTACACTCTTGTTTCTGATAACACAAAACAGAAATTTGGATGGCAAAAGATTCGGATGGCATTTCTGGCAGTCAGATATTCTTAATAACTGTTCACCTTTCCCCTTTCATCTTCCATGTGTATGGAAGTTGTCTCTGGAGAGAATTTAAGTCAGAATCCGTGACTAATGGGCACAGTATGTCAGCCACATTATTGCTACAAAACAAGCAACCTCCAGTTAGCCATCAACTCTTTGCTTCTTGCTTCTTGGTCAAGTGAAAGAGCTCTAGTTAGTGATTAAAATTCTGCTCACATAGGCTCTGCTCTGCCAGGGAACTAGCTAGAGAAAGAGGTCTTTTTATTTTGCAAGCAATAAAGGGCAAAGCGGGGCCAGGTGCAGTGGCTCACGCCTGTAATCCCAACACTTTGGAAGGCCAAGGTGGGTGGATCACTTGAGCTCTGGCATTTGAGGCCAGCCTAGCCAACATGGTGAAACCCTGTCTCTAATAAAAATACAAAAATTAGCCGGGTGTGGTGACGGGTGCATGTAATCCCAGCTGGTCGGGAGGCTGAGGCAGGAGAATTACTGGAACCTGGGAGGCGGAGGTTGCAGTGAGCCGAGATCATGCCATTGCACTCCAGCCCAGGCGACAACAGCGAGACTCCATCTCAAAGAGAAAAAAAAAAGGGGAAAATGGGGGTGGCTTTCTGGAATTTAGATTTGGAGTTCTATGCTATAAAGGTAGATTTAATCTAGATATTACACACATCTCCTCTGTGTTTAATTAGGATTTGCAGGCCTTACTTCCAATCTATCTGGGAGTCACCTGAACCAAAAGTCACAAGCAGAAGGAGGTGCGTGGCTTTCCCCGGCAGTGGTGGAAGGGTTAGGGGCTGCTCTCCGATGGTCTTCTATGTGTTCTCCTTTCCTCTACAACCAGCTGCCAAGTTTCATGAGGCCAAGGTCCAGGTTTTATATTTTCTTTGTATCCCTCACATGGCTGGTAGAGTTAGCAATATTGAAATACTTAACACTTGCTCAAAAAAATCTGTTTATTAATTGATTTTGCCATAAAACGATGAGTAGCACAATACTTGTGTTTTTCAGAAATGTCTAGTTCATAACACACAATTACATGAGCTAGCAGCTTCTAAGGTGAGAAGCCATTCTCTGAGCGGAATAAAATTGGAGACTGGTATGAAGGAGGCAGTGGAGAGATGGAAGCAGAAGTCACTGGGGAAAAATTACAGGGGACAGTAGGCTGTCTTGGCCCAAACCAAGGCCTCTCTTGGACCCTACATTTTCAGAAAATAGCTCCACTGAATACTGATGATAGGACTGTGAAGGCTTAGAACTCCAATCCTGTTTTAATTTCATAGGCTATACAACATAAAGACCAAGGAAGAACATCTGGGCCACTGGGCCACCAGGCACATGTTCATAGCTGGAAGAGATCATAGATGACCCAAGTTAAAGTAGCTTCAGGGTGACCACCTGCACAGCATTTTCATTTCTCTAAAATTCTTTCCCCTGCCCACTGTGACCTGTCCCATGACTCTCCACTTAAAATGGATTTTTTTTTCAAGTCTGTTTCCATAGTCTCCTTTCTATCATAGCTCTAATGTCGGTCGGTGTTGGCTGAGCTGGTGGGGTATGTGCACACACAGAATGATGAACTTGCAGTCATCTGCTCAGCTGATGGCTGGCTGAGTTATGTCTCTTTAGGATATTCCTAAGTACGATTAGAAAGGACAGGAAATGACTCCAGGGATAAAAAGTTTTATTCTGATTTGGATAAGTGGCTTGAGTCAACCCAGATGGTGATACTTCACGTGACAATATTTGAGTTAAATGAAGTCTATGGAGAAGGAATATTAATGACAGTAGGTTGCGTTAAGTGAGCCTCTCCCAGGTGCCAGACACTTTTCTTCGAAGCTTTTTCACATCTATTAGTTCATTTAACAAACTGAGCTAAAAATTGTGTAAAAAAAATTCCTACCATTTCTCTGACAACTAATAAAATAGACTCGGGAAAACAGGATTTAAAGCTTTGACCTGTCATCTCATAGCACACACAGTTGTGAAGAAATAGACTTTTTAGAAATTTATAGGCTACATACATATGTTACATGTATATAGTCAATTATAATTCAGCTCTGAACTCCTGAATATATTTTGAGTTTAACCTATAAAAAATTATAAAAGGAGTAAGATGACATATGTGCTAGGTTGTAATGTAAAAGCCATATTTTTGAATAAAATGTAAAAAAGGAATTAATTTGGTCATAGAGATACTATTGGATTTTAAAAAGTAGACATGAGTGATTTCAGATGTTGTAAAGTCAAAGTGCCAGCATAAACCTCATGCTATTACAACCCAACCTGAGAGAAGAATAATTCACTTTTTCTCTTATCTTCGAAGTTAATAGCTTAGCCTCAAATATAAAGTAGAACCATATCGTGGAGCTAAAACTCATTCCAAATCTTAATATACTCTATATTTCTGCCAACTCTTAATATTTCTCAATTTCAAACATATTAAAACCTGAAGTGAGCATTTGTCATTTTAATTTCAATACTTTAAAGATTTATAAGTCAAGTTTAGCTGCACTTAATAAAAAAAGAAGACATATTAGAGATACAATGGAAGATCAAAAATCCTCATTCCAGCTGGGTGCTGTGGTTCACACCTGTAATCCCAGTACTTTGGGAGGCCAAGGCAGGAGATCACTTGAGGCCAGGACTTCGAGACCAGACTGGACAACACAGTGGGACCCATCACTACAAAAAATTTAAAAGTTAACCAGGTGTAGTGGCACATGCCTGTAGTCCCAGTTACTTGGGAAGATGAGAAGGGAGGATCACTTGAGGTCAAGGCTGCGGTGAGCTGTGATCACACCACTGCACTCCAGCCTGGGCGACAGAATAAGACCTTGTCTCAAACAAACAAACAAACAAAAAACTCATTTTGGAAAGTCCCAATTACCCTGGACATTTACAAATGCTCAAAGGCTACAGAAGAAAGAAGACCAGAGCTAAAGTTAGGGGATGAGGCCATGATGGTGAGGAGTTAAAGGGGCAACTATAAAGAAGGAATAATAAATAAAGGAAGCAGAAATAATGATTTTGGAGAGGAAGTGGCTGCCTTTAACATGCCTCATCTACCTGGGAAACTTTCAAGATCCCATTCAAACTTCTCTCTCTGCCTTCCTCTAAAAGTAGAAGATGAGGCAAGATCTTCCCAGGCAGATGAGGCAAGTTTCCTTGCTCTGAGAAATCAACTTCATCCCATTGTTCCTTGTTCAAACTATCACAATGGTATATTCTTCACTGTTTTACAGTGATTTGTTTCCAGGTCTGCCTTTTCTCAAAACCATGAACTCCTTAAAATAGTCTTTGCTTTATGCAGAGTCACTGTCCACGTGCCTGTACCAACCAAAATGGCATACAATCTTTGGCGCTCAGTACTTGTCAGGTGAATGAAAGAGTAAACCAATGAACAAATGAATGCAAAGAGGTATTTAGGCCAGCAAGAGAGAGAGACCTGGAACACACACAGAGGGAATTATACCCTAACTAACACACAACAATCCAAATTTTCTAAACCTCAAAGGAGCAGGGATTCTTTTTTTTCTTTTTTGCCCTTTTCCAACATATTTTAAAAATAATCTTTATTGAAATATAATTTACATATCATAAAATTCATCTATTTGGAAGCAAAACCACAATGAAATGTTACCTCACACATGTTAGAATGGCTGTTATAAAAATGACAGGAGATAATAAATGTTGTCAAGGATGTGGAGAAAAGAAAAACCTTATACATTGTTGGAGGAAATGCAATTTGGTGCAGCCATTATGGAAAATAATATGAAGCACTGCAAAAAAAAGTAAAAATAGAACTACCATATGATCCAGCCATTTCATTTCTGGGTATATATCTAAAGGAAACGATCAGTATCCTAAAGCGGTATCTGCACTCCCATGTTCATTGCAGCATTATTCACAATAGCCAAGATACAGAAACAATCTAAATGTCCATTGACAGATTCGTGGGTAAATGAAATGTTGTGTGTATGAATGCACACACACACATACACACACACAGAGGAATATTATTCGGCCATAAGAAAGAAGGAAATCCTGCTATTTGTGACAACATGGATGAAACTGGAGGGCATTACACTAAGTGAAGTAAGCCAGACAGAGAAGACGAATATTGTATGGTATCGCCATATGTGGAATCTTTAAAAAAAAAAAAAAAAACCTCACACAAACAGAAAGTAGAACAGCGGTTGCGAGATGGGATGGGGAATGGGGAGATGCTGGTCAAAGTGTACAAACTTTCAGTGATAAGATGAATAAGTTCGGAGGATCTAATAATATCTAGCATGGTGACTGTAGCTAATACTACTATAGTATACACTTGAAATTTGCTAAAGAAGTAGGTCTTAAATGTTCTCAACACACACACATATACACACACATACACAGTAACTATGTGAAGGGATGAATGTGTTAACAATTATGGTAACCATTTCACATTGCATACATAAATCATCACATTGTATACTTTAAATATGTACAGTTTCATTTGTGAATTATACCTCAACAAAGCTGAAAAAATTCAGGAGTTTGGAGAATAGCACGTACAGCAACAATAGAGACGTCCCTCAGTATCTGTGCAGGATGGATTCCAGGACGCCCTGGGATGCCAAAGTCCACAGATGCTCAAGTCCCTTATCAGTCATCTGTATCCATGCGTTCCTCGTCCACTGATTCAGAGGGCCAATTGCAATTAGGAAATAGTACTAACACCTTACATTTGTATAGAGTTATACTTAAAAGCATTTTCACATATGTTAATGCATTGGATTCTTCCAACATTTGAGTTACATAAACAGATTTTGTCAGTCGCATCACACCTATAGGATACCTGAGTTTTGGAAAGTTTCAACTACTCACAATAACAGATGATTTGGGGAAATATCAGGTTACACTGAGATATAAATAGGCTCCCTACCGTGGGACTTCGTTTTAAAGTGCTATGCAGACTGTACATCTCCAAAGAAAACTACGCTCTGCAGTTTATGTGATCAAGGGACACTTTTACAAGGACCATCTTTGGAAACTATGTTCTAGGAACACATTTTGAGAAACACTTTGAGAAAACTCTCTTACTCATTCAGTGTTCTTTGAAACTGTTCATGACCCTGTGCGATGCTGAATATATAACGGTGAGCAACACAGACACAGCCTTGACCTGTGCAGCGTACAGACTCCAGATTGGGGCATGCACGGCGATGGGTCAGACGAGGGCACTGTCCATATGCTTGTACAACAATGGTGTCTATTCTACCTCATGCTCATATTTTCCTTTTACCAGTGAATATGCCCCAATAAAAATTTACATTAGGACAAATACTAACAATGTTTTTCTTTATATAGTTGTAGCTGTACACAATTCAACAGGAAACTGACCAGGCACGGTGTGGATTCACGCCTGTAATCCCAGCTCTTTGGGAGGCCAAAACGGGCAGATTGCTTGAGCTCAGGAGTTTGAGGCCAGCCTGGGCTACATGGCAAAACCCCATCTCTACAAAAAAATACAAAAAATTAGCCAGGTGTGGTGGCAGTTGCCTGCAATCCCAGCTACTTGGGAGGCTGAGGTGGGAAAATCACCTCAGCCTGGGAGTTTGAGGCTGCAGTGAGCCGTGATCATGCTGCTACACTCCAGCCTGGGTGACAGAGTGAGACCCTGTCTGTCTCTCTCTCTCTCATTCTCTCTCTCTACACACACACACACACACACACACACACACACACACACACACACACACACACAGAGCTTCTGATGACTGTCACTGGAGACTGAGAATGGTAATGGGCAGGATTCCTGAGCCTGTATCCGATGTTGTATTCCTTAATGCTGGGGGTGTTTGAGGAGTAAGAGTCAGAAAATGACACAGAGAGAAAAGAAGTTACAGAGGTGTGAAATGCAGGCTACTGTGGCTCTCCGATTTTCCATCCCCACAATATTTCCTTCAGAGATGGATTATAAATTCAAGTTTGATTGTGATGTCTATGTAGAGGGCATCTGAATCTTTCTCCTCAGCCCTGATTTCTCTCCTGAGGCTGCCTCTGGGACTTGACTGCCATGACCTTGGGTAAACAACAAAGCCTGGCCCGACGCAGCCGTTGGGAGGCCCAAGTGAGAAAACCCACGCCGATGCTTAGCACCATGCTCAGCCTTAGCCCCCTCAGTAAGGAAGGTTCAGCTGTTGAGTTCTGTGTATTTCTGCCCTTTGCTCTCTACACATACTGCTGCTCCTATGTGAGTTCAAGTTTCCCTTGCCTGTGAAACTCTCAGCATTCCAGCCTGGGGTGACCCCTTCTTTCTCCAAACTCCTAGAACCTTTCTACCAGCCCTTCTGCACAATCCTACAGGCATCTGTCTAAAAGTTGCAAGTTGGCTGGGTGCGGTGGCTCACGCCTGTAATCCCAGCACTTTGGGAGGCCAAGGCAGGCGGATCACAAGGTCAGAAGATCGAGACCATCCTGCTAATATAGTGAAACCTTGTCTCTATTAAAAATACAAAATATTAGCCAGGCGTGGTGGCGGGTGCCTGTAGTCTCAGCTACTCGGGAGGCTGAGGCGGGAGAATGGCGTGAACCAGGGAGGCGGAGCTCACAGTGAGCCGAGATCGCGCCACTGCACTCCAGCCTGGGTGACAGAGCGAGACTGCATCTCAAAATAAATAAATAAATAAATAAATAAATAAAAATAAATAAAATAAAAGCTGCAAGTCACTGCAGTGTTCATCTGGTCCAGCCACCTGTTAGCAGGAGTCATCTCTTTTCACTAATGTGTCAAGACTGTCTGATATAGAATCCTAACTTTTCATTAGTTTTCTATACAGGTATTAGTTAATATGGAATTACACAGTATACGAAAAATACATATTCTGTATGTATATATTCTCTTTCCAATTGCTCTGTAAGCTCTTAAAAACACATACTTTTCTGATTTCTCCACAGCATGTAAAACATACTATGTACTTGAGGAATATTTAGCTGACTTTTGGTATTTTCAGATTGGAGTTAAATTATTGTTCAAAATCTCCAAATCTGGAAAAATTGATACATCCATTTTCTCATGACTGAAAGAAACCAAAGGTCAAATCTGAAGGAAACTCAATTATCTTGTATCTCACTTTCATGTCTTTTGGTTAGTAAAGTGAAACCGCTTTAACTTTTTGTTTAAACATCCTCTTGGGCCTTCTATTTAAATGGTGGTTAAAAATAGTTGGCTCTGGAAGTGTGGCTGTCTGTTCAGGTTTTCGTGGGAACGTGTGTTTGGCCGTGAACTTTAAGGTACCCTTGGCTGTAGATATGTGCCTGCATCCCCTCCGTCTAATGGTGTAGGGTAAGGGGAGCAAGAATCAGAGGAAATCTACCATGTGGCTGGAGCCTAAGGAGAAGGGTTCTGTTACCACGGGAAGGAGAAAGCAAAGAATAAACAAGAGTGCTGACACAGTTGGGATACTTGTCCCCAACCAAATCTCATGTTGAAATGTAGTTCCCAGTAGCGGAGGTGGGGCCTGGTAGGAGGGGTCTGGATCATGGGGGTGGATCCCTGAATGACTTGGTGTCATTGATCTTCTTGGTAGTGTGTTCTTCTTGGTCTTGTTGATAGTGAGTTCTCATGAGATCTGGTCATTTAAAAGTCTGTGGAGTCTCTTCCCCACTCTCTCTCTTGCTCCTGCTTTCACCATGTGACGTGCCTGCTCTCCCTTCACCTTCAGCCGTGATTGTAAAAGCTCCCCGAGGCCTCCCCAGAAGCTGAGTGATGTCTCATGCTTCTTGTACAGCAGGTACAACTGGGAGCCAGTTAAACCTCTTTTATTTATAAATTACCCAGCCTCGGGTATTTCTTTATAGCAATGCAAGAATGGACTAACACAAGGGATCTCCAAACTTTTTCATGAAACAACCTCATCAGAAACAAGTATGAGCAGGCATCCTTCAGTATGCACATATTTATTTATAAATTATATACATACACTACGATGATGGATACATTCAATAGTATTATAAATTAACTCTTTTTCAGATAAAAAATAAACAAATGTTTATTTTTGTTTATTTTATGTTTATACCATACTTTGGAGATCACTGGGATAGAGTCTAGAATCCATATCTGGGGGCTGATCCAGTGAAAATGCTGTGGCAGGTAAAAACAATATATAATTGAAGTTAAACCTAAAAATTCTATACCATCAGTACTGAGAATAACCACGCCAATAGAAAATATAAGCCCATATTCACATTTCAGTGTAAAATAAAAGAAGCAGTTTTCATGACATTAATATAATTTTGAAATGATATCCTCAGAAGTGGCTTCCTATCCTCACACTCTCAGCTTTGTTTATGGAGCAAGAGTTTAATTTTTTGGAAGTGGGGGTGAGGTAGAGAAGGGAGAGAAAAGGTTAAAATAGGTTAAAATATAGGCTCGAAAACAAGAAAACTATCTCCAATGTGAAAACAACTTTTATTTTAAAAAAGATATATCTGCAAACAAATGGGATCAACATGTGATATTTCCATATTGCCTTAAGGCAAGAAATTTAAGTTGTCAGAAACAATAGCCTCCAATCATCCTATGGGGTCTCAAGCCCATAGTAACTGCAGTTTTGAAGGGTATGCATGACTGAGTGTGCAATGCTTTTCCAGATCTAGGAAAGTACTATATGCTTGGTTTTTTATGTTTCATGTTTGTCAGCTTAAGCTATTTCTATTTATTAAGATATTGTTCCTTACGTATTATTTTTAAATGAAGGTCAAGTATGACTTGTCGCCCTCTTCTTAGGATAGTCACAGTTCATTTCTTCCTGTTGAAAATGGTTTCCCTGCATGAAATTTGGCACTCTGGGGTGAACATATCATAAAGTAATCAAATCTGACGAGGGCAGTAATTTTCATACGGAGAACTCACTGAAATGTGTGCCAGAGAGTGCAATAACATGCAACTGTTCTTTCAATGTGGCATCAAGTATGCACCAGCAGATTCCATTTAGTGCGGATTTCAGAGCATCCTGGAAAAATCATTACCCATCCCTCCTAGGTTACAGCTACCATTTCTCAACTTTGCTCCTGGTAACTTGCAGATGTTGCCTATATTTGCAACACAAGACCACATTTGTTTGAGCCCCAATTATGCCAAATTATGAAATTCCAATGAGGCAGACCTGACAGTTATCTGTTATGTTTTTAAACACAACAGTTTATTGAGATATAATCCCCACAACATACAATGTGCCCATCTAAAGTATACAATTCTATGGTTTTTAGTATATTCAAAGAGTTGTGCATCCAACACTATAACCAATTTTATAATATTTTCATCACACCAAAAATAAATCCCATACCTCTGCCAGCCCCCAGAAAACCACTAATCTACTTTTTTTTTTTTTTTTTTTTTGAGACAGAGTTTTACTCCTATCACCCAGGCTGGATTGCAGTGGTGCAATTTTGGCTCACTGCCTCCCTTCGCCTCCTGGGCTCAAGCGATTCCTTTGCCTCAGCCTCCTGAGCAGCTGGGATTACAGGTGTGCACAACCACAGCCAGCTTTTTTGTTGAGACAGGGTTTCACCATGTTGCCCAGGCTGGTCTCAAACTCCTGAGCTCAAGTGATCTGCCTGCCTCAGCCTCCCAAAGTGTAGGGATTACAGGCGTGAGCCACCGCACTCAGCCTAATCTACTTTTTGTCCCTATAGATTTGCTTGTTCTGAACATTTCACATAAATAGAATTATAATATGTGGCCTTTTGTGCCTGGCTTCTTTCACTCAGCATAAGAGTTTTAAGGTTCACCCATGTTGCAGCATGTACCAATACTGCCTTTTTTATGAGTAATACTCCACTGTATGTATATTCTGCATTTTATTTATTTGTAATTTACCGGTTGGTAGACATTTGGGTTGCTTTCGCTTTTTCACTGTTATGAATAATGCTGTTATGAACATTCATGTACAAGTGTTTATGTGAGTATGTGTTAATTTCTCCTTGGTGTATATATGTGTGTGTGCACATATATGTATACATACACACACACACACACACCCCTAAGAGTGAAACTGCTGGGTCATATGAAAACTTTATATTCAATTCTGAGGAACTGCCAGATTGTTATGATATTTATATTTTTACTATAAAAACCATTTTTGGGCCAAGCGCAGTGTCTCACGTCTGTAATCCCAGCACTTTGGGAGGCCGAAGCAGAAGGATTACTTGAGCCCAGGAGTTCAAGACCAGCCTGGGGAACAGAGCAAGACCCTATCTCTGTTAAAAAAAAAAAAAAATTGTTTTAAGTAGCCAGGCAT
The DNA here is from genome assembly GCF_024542745.1 of Macaca thibetana thibetana. Classification (NCBI taxonomy): domain Eukaryota; kingdom Metazoa; phylum Chordata; class Mammalia; order Primates; family Cercopithecidae; genus Macaca; species Macaca thibetana. Next base: position 59,978,716 of record NC_065595.1, read on the forward strand.
GGTAGCACATGCCTGTGGTCCCAGTTACTTGGGAGGCTGAGGTGGGAAGATTGCTTGAGCCCAGAAGATTGAGGACCTTCCAAAGTTTTAGCACTATTTGTATAAAATGGTTTACTAATTGCAAATTATTGTCTTATTAAAACAAGTCCAGTTGATCTTACACAATGCAGCATTTTCTCAGCCTTTCATGTTTATGACTGAGCACCCCTAAAAACAAACAAAAAGGCATGTATTTCATTCCCATTTTCCATCTGCCTTCTCCCTAAATCATCCTGAATCATTCTATCCATTTATCTTCAGAATTTAAAGGTCCTGAGGCACACAAACACATCAATAGGCTTTTGAAAAATTAACTATGTTCAACTCCTAACAGTTTACCTAGAGTGCTCAGTACCACCTGAACAGTTATTCTTGATTATTTATATTGTTTATCTTTCCACGTCCAAGAGGACAACTGTTTAAGGGCTCCTCTGGCTCCTGTGCTTGGAGGGAGGGGCTTCACCATGGGAATTACATGGCCTTTAGGTCAGATAGTCACATTTGGAATCTCTCCCTATGAAAGCCTCTTCACACTATGCAGATGACACATACATTCAGGCTTACAGCCCTTTGTTAACCAACAAAAATAGTATCTTCCGGTAAAGCCCCTTTTCTATACATAATTCAGGGTCATCTATGATTATGCCATCTAAGAGATACCGTGTCAGTGGCACCTTCCTACATGGGAAGAGATCGGGCTTCTTGAGCAGGATGTGACTTAATCAGAGGCCATCGGACATCCCTTCAACTTCTCCTGGGGCAGCATGAACTTCCTCTGTTTCTCAAGGAGGTGGGGGGAAATGGGAGCAGCCTGCCACTTCTGGAAATTAACCCACAGCTCTTGCCTGGCGTGCTGAGCAGAGGCCACCCAGTCTGGCTTTGCAAATAGAATCTGACTCCTATGCCAGACCAAGTGAAACAGATCCACCATACAGGCACTCCAGGAAAAACAGCAATCCATAACCTGCGTGTGCTAAGAATCTAGTACATTGCTCTTTATGAGCCACTGTAAAAAGTGGGATAGGATAATCCCAGTTTCTCCTTTTGTGAAATTCACCTCTCCACATATACTTGACAATATTACAAGGAAACACAGTTTCCAAAGCTTGGATATTTTGCTAATATGTAGCAAACATAAAGGTAAAACCATTAAATTGCAAGTCCTGTCCTCTCTCATTTTACTAAGCATAAAGCTATTGATCACTTTTTGTCCCCTATAGCAAGAATATATCAATAATATAATCATATCAGGAGAAAAACCACAACCTTCATCTTTGGTAATGGCAAATCACTTTCAGAATTCTTTTCAAAAACAGCCAGCAGTCAAAGTAAATTGTAATTTGGGTTGGGGGGTGGGATGGAGGAGAGAATCTGACTTTTGGGAACAGTGTGTGTGAAAATATGTAACCAAAAAGTTCAATGGGAAAATGTTGTACTCCTGTGACTGCCAAACAATAATTGTGCTGCTTTCAAATACCCAAGTGGTGCCACAAAGCTTGTCTTTCTCTGAAGCCTGTATCAGTGCCTTTGTGTCTCTCTTGAAAATATCACTTTTTGTAGTAATCTTCTCTTTTAACCACTTTGTCATCATCGTGGGATAAACAGAGTAGACTTTCCAAAATGAATCAGGGCGGTTGGGGTTGAATAGATAAAACATGACTCTGGCAAACGAGCGTTCGCTAAGGTCTGATCCTGTAATCTTTGTGCTGGCAGAACACCACTGTAGTAGAACTTGGTTTGGCAAACCCGGTATAAAAACAGGGCCCTTGACTTAAGATACAGTGTAAACATGTTGACTTCCTAAAACCCTCAGTGGGTATGTGGTGAAGGAAAGCTTAGGCCCAGACTCTGTTATGTAAAAACAAATTAACTTGAAATGTAATTTTTCTCTACTAAGGCTTTTCATAACATATGAGCAGCCCAACCCCCATGCCCCTGCCAAACCCATCACAATTATTGTCCAAATTCCTGTGGAGTCCAAAGGAGGGGTAGTATTCAAAAGAACCAACTGCTGGTGGACTTTGAATAAAATGAGAAGTCTGTGAGGTTAATTAGGTTGTCAGGGGACAAAAATAAGCATAAATTAGAGCAATTAAGTAAATGAAAATGATCAAAAGGAATTTGTGGCAAGAATTTTTTTTAACAGATCCTTTTCTATTATATAGGTACAAAGACCATTTTAATGAGTTCAAAAGATTTTTAAAGTTACTATACTGTACCCAAACCTCATGAAAATAAAGCAATATCTTTTGTTATAGCACATGGAGGAATAAATTCTGCTTCTTTAAAAAGTTATTTAACTTTTCTTAAAAAGTTATTTCAGTTGAAGGAATATTGTACATTTGGTATATTCACAAATATTAAAAAGAATTGTTGGCTAGATACACAAAACAAGGTCATTTTTCTATTCCTAAAGAAATGACACCCAGAGGGGGAAAGGAGAATAAATACTGTTTGCTAGAATTCATCTTTCATTGAAATCATACTGAAACCTAAAAATTATAAAAAATATATTATAATTAGAATGTTACAGTAAAATATAATAATAACAGTGGACTTTAAGGTAGAATACATACCTTTTTAAAACAATGATTATATTTTGGGATAGAGTGTTACAGAAGACTTTAATTCTCTAAGTTACACATTTCTATAGATTGTTATAGTAAGTGTGTATGATTTCAGTAACCAGAAAAAAAAAAGTATTAGGTAAAAAAATAACTCTAGTGTGAGAGGTTATCTTTGAGGCTAAGTTGAGAGGAAATCTGCTCCACTTACTGTTGTTTACACTCTAAACTAGTCACTCTAAACTATAGTTTACACTCTAGTTGGCATTGAAAGTGCCAAAACTTGTTTTGAAGAGGACTGCAACACAATGGAAACAAACTCTGCAAAGCCGTCAGTTACTTTATGGGTCACCGTAATGAAGCTTCGGCAGCAAACTCTCTCCCAGGGACTCCCATACTGAACCGCTTTTAGAGAAAGGGACTCACTAGGTGGCCACGGAGGTACACCCTCAGTAAGCTATTCGGCAGTAAGGGACACCTAGCCAGCTGACAGCCTCCAGCACTGCCCCTCTCAATCTGCCACATGATTCCTGCCGAGGCCACACAGTCCGGGCGGGGTCTGCTCACAGCCAATGATGGAGCATGGCAGGGACACGAGAGCCAGGTCACTTCTGCCCCTCATGGGGTCCTTCTAACAGGTAATCTCTGCTCCCGGGCACCCATGTACGTGGCTGAGACTTTCGCAGAGCTGTGCTGCAGTCTGAGATTCTTCATATCCAACTCTCCTTTTTACCTCCTCTCTTTTAAAAGGTGTTGGACCTGTGTCATCATGTGAAGGCTCGACCTGGTTATTCGGGCAGTCTCATCCCAGTATTGTCCACAGGTGTTTCCACCACCAAACCTCTCATACTTCTGTCTTGGCTTCTGCTTTCTAGAGCAGTGGTCCCTAACCCGTGTGCCGCAGACCTGTACACAACCTGTTAGGAACTGGGCCACACATAAGAAGGTGAGAGGCAGGCAAGCAAGCATCATCGCCTGAGCTCCATCTCCTGTCAGATCAGCGGCAGCATTGGATTATCACAGGAGCGCAAGTCCTACTGTGAACTGCACATGTGAGGAACTCACGCTGCACACTCCTTATGAGACTCTAATGCCTAATGAAATCAACCCCCGCCTGCCACCATCCATGGAAAAACTGTCTTCCACATGAAACCAGTCTCTGGTGCCAAAAGGTTGGGGACTACTGTTTAGAGGACTCAAATTAAGGCAACCTACATTCTTGTAAGAAAAGCAGGATGCTAGGTTACTCTTGGAATACCTGTGGCACACAGACAGATCTCAAGATGAAAATGTCTGAGCCACTTTATCAAAACACTTGTGCTCTCCTGCTCAGACCCAGCTTCCCGTTTCTGCTGCAAAGCGGCTGGCAGTACCTTGATACTAACCCTGGCGTAGCTCCCGCACGTTCTCACTCGTAAGTGGGAATTGAACAACGAGAACACTTGGACACAGGGTGGGGAACATCACACACCAGGGCCTGTCGTGGGGTGGGGGGAGGGGGGAGGGGTAGCATTAGGAGATATACCTAATGTAAATGACAAGTTAATGGGTGCAGCACACCAACATGGCACATATATACAGATGTAACAAACCTGCAGGTTGTGCACATGTACCCTAGAACTTAAAGTATAATTTAAAAAAAACAAAAACAAAAACAAAACCTCTGGTGTAGCTCTAGCCAGGAAACGGTCTTTTTTTTTTAAGTGTATTCTCAAAAATTACATAACATTTTGAAAATAATGTTGTTACTGACAGTAATAACATTACTAAAAAATAGCTTCTACTGGGATATTTCTTATCATTTTTAAACCTTTTCAGTTATGTAATTTCATTTTGTCAGTAAATCATTTATTAGTAGAACATTTAATGAAGAAATTAGGCATAGATTGCCTTCACTTGCATTAGTGGACATTTATGTTACATAAAGGGAAAACACTGATAGAGAACAAAATTACTGATGAAAACACAAGGACTTTCTTTGTTAAAACTCTCTTGGCTTCCATGACATCACACTCTTTTGGTTCTCCTTCTAGCTCTCGGAAAATGTCTTTTCAGCCTATTTCACTGGGTCATTGATATGGTTTGGGATCTGTGTCTCCACCAAATCTCATGTCGATTTGTAATCCCCAGTGTTGAGGAGTGATTGGATCATAAGGGCAGAGTTCTCATGAATGGTTTAGCACCAGCCCCACTTGGCACTGTATCATGAGTGATACACTGTATCACTGTATCTGAGATCTGGTTGTTTACAAGTGTGTGGCATCTCCCCCACCTTCCTCCTGCTCTGGCCATGTAAGATGTGCCTGCTTCCCCTTCACCTTTTACCATGATTTTAAGTTTCCTGAGGCCTCCTTAGAAGAAGCTGCTATGCGGCCGGGTGCGGTGGCTCAAGCCTGTAATCCCAGCACTTTGGGAGGCCGAGACGGGCGGATCACGAGGTCAGGAGATCGAAACCATCCTGGCTAACACGGTGAAACCCCGTCTCTATTAAGAAATACAAAAAACTAGCCAGGCGAGGTGGCGGGTGCCTGTAGTCCCAGCTACTCGGGAGGCTGAGGCAGGAGAATGGCGTGAACCCGGGAGGCGGAGCTTGCAGTGAGCTGAGATCCGGCCACTGCACTCCAGCCTGGGCGACAGAGCGAGACTCCGTCTCAAAAAAAAAAAAGAAGAAGCTGCTATGCTTCCGGTACAGCCTGCAGCATGTGAGCCAATTAAACCTCTTTTCTTTATAAATTACCTAGTCTCAGGTATTTCTTTATAGTAGTGCAAGAACTAATACAGAAAATTGGTACTGAGGAGTAGAGCATTGCTACAAAGATACTTGAAAATATCAAAGTGACTTTGGAACTGGGTAATGGGCAGAGGTTGGAGGAGTGTGGAGGGCTCAGAAGAAGACAGCAAGATGAAGGACAATTTGGAACTTCCTATAGACTTGTTAAATCGTTGTGACCAAAATGCTGATAGTGATGTGGACAGTGTAGGCCAGGCTGAGGAGGTCTCAGATGGAAATGAGAAATTTATTGGGAACTGGAGTAAAGGCCACTTTTGCCACGCTTTAGCAAAGAGTCTGGCCACACTGTGCCCCTGCTTTAGGGATCTGTAGAACTTTGAACTTAAGAGTGATGATTTAGGGTACCTGGTGGAAGAAACTACTAAGCAGCAAAGCATTCAAGATGTGGCTTGGTTGTTTCTAACAGCCTGTGTTCATATGCATGAGCATATGAATGAACATACACCTCCATACACCTCTTTCAAGTAGGCACACCCCAGGGCTCTGTCCTTGACTCCTGTTCCTGTCTTCTGCCTGCTCCCTGTCAGTGATCACATCCATTCTCATGGTTTTCACTCTCACATATGTTCTGACCATTTCCCCTACTGTGGACTTCAGATTCACATCTTACTGACTGCTGGACATTTCCACCCAAATGATCTGAAATTAGATCTTATATTTAAAAGGGAAGCGGAGTGTAAAAGTTTGGAAAATTTGGGGTATCTGGTGGAAGAAACTTCAAAGCAGCAAAGCATTCACAATGTGGCCTGGCTGCTTCTAACAACCTATATTCATATGCATGAGCAAAGAAATGACCCGAGGCTGGGTGCGGTGGCTCACACCTGCAATCCCAGCACTTTGGGAAGCCAAGGTGGGTGGATCACGAGGTCAGGAGTTTGAGACCAACCTGGCCAATATGGTGAAATCCCGTCTCTACTAAACAACACAAAAATTAGTCAGGTGCGGTGGCGCGTGCCTGTAGTCCCAGATACTTAGGAGGCTGAGGCAGGAGAATTGCTGGAACCTGGGAGGCGGAGGTTGCAGTGAGCCAAGATCACACCACTGCACTCCAGCCTGGATGAAAGAGTGAGACTCTGCCTCAAAAAAAAGAAAAAAAGAAAAAAAAAGAGAGAGAAAAGAAATGACCTGAAATTGGAACTTATATTTAAAAGGGAAGCAGAGTATAAAAGTTTGGAAAATTTGCAGCCTGGCCATGTGGTAAAAAAGAAAAGCCCATTTCCAGGAGGAGGAAATCAAGCTGCCCACACAAATTCACATAAGTAAAGAGGAGCCAAGTGCTATTAATAATATCCAAAACAATGGGGAGAAGGCCTGGAAGGCATTTCAGAGACCTTTGTGGCACTTCATCACATACAGCCTTAAACTCTTCTCTATTTTTTAAAGATGAAGCCTTTTCTCATACCTAGATGGTAACTTGCTCGAGAAAAAGAATAGCATCACATATCTTTAAATGCCCAACTATGCGTGATTTAGTGTTAAGCAGAATAGATATTGTTGAGAGAATAAATTTCACTGGCATCAATGATCACTCACATACACTGTGTTGGAAAAAAACTTGAATTGTGCACCTTGTGCTCAATATACGATTTAGATTAAGAGCTTGGGTTCTGAAAGCAAATGTGGTTTCAAACTTCTACCAACTACTGGCCTATAACTTTGGGCAATTTATACAACCTCCTTAAGCCTCAGCTTTCTCATTGATAAAATGGGATACTTTCCTTATAAAGCCATAGTAAGAATTAACTGAAATGAAACGGGGAGTAGAGCACAGTGCCTGGCATATGGTAAGCTCTCACTAAATGGTGGCTATATAATGATGGCTGTAGATTCTTTTAAGGGCTTTGGTTGCTGCTTCTAGGAACCCCCTCTTCAGCAGAAGCATCTTCCTCCTCCTCACAATGACCACCATCAAAGAGCATTTGGTTAAGAACCTTAGAAGAAATCTCATTAGCTGTGTGCTTCCAAGTGTTGGCTCTGGCAGGATTCTGTGGGAGGACAAAAGATCAGGTGCTATTACCCCAACAAAACCAAAATCTTTCCAATCACATCAGGACCCAAAGATGGGCTCTCCAGGACTGACTTTCAGATTTATTTTTTAAGTTACTGTGTTCTGCCAATTTGTGTTGTATTTCTTTTCCACTGAGCTTCACATCTGTTCTTCCTGCCACATAAGTGCCTATCAGCTTTGGCCACAGGTGCTTCCAAGTGGAGCAGAGGGCGGCTGAGGAGGTGGGAAAGAATGCTGTGATTCTGTCCCACTGAATAGCACCACGCAGGGGTCCTCCCCCATGGGAATTGGAAGTTACTATTTTACAAGTTGAAAGAATGTAACCAAAAGACATCATCCTGAAAACCAGCAGGAAACCAGAGTCATCTTTTATTACACACTGCCAAGTCCATCTTCTGATACACAGGAGAACTTCTGAACAACAAAGAGAGGTCTCTGGGGTTTGGTGGTTTATTTTGCTTCTTTCTCCACCCCAGTCCAACTTCCCCTCCTAAGATGTGTCAGTGAATTTAGCAAGCAAGAATTCTAAATTAGCATCGTATGATCAGTGTCACTGGCTTGTTTTGGAGATCACTAAAGACAGGAACGTGCTAGAAGACACAAGGATAGGACGCACTCCTGGCCAGGTTGGGGATTTCTAGAATTTAAGAATTAAGAAAGAAAGGAGGAGGGAGAAGGAAGAAAGAAGAGAAAGTGGAAAATGAGAAGGATGAGGACGGAGGAGGAAAAGGAAAATTATCAGCCAGTTTCCCCTGACCACCACCTCCCCCCACCTCTGGTACCCACATGCAGAGAAAGAGAGAGACAGAGACAGAGATGGAGATAGAACACAGAGCTGTGTGGTTGGGAGTGAAGGAACTAGACATACAGGATTTAAATTTGTCAGTGCTAAATGCTAACCCTCCTCTTCTCAACTTAAATAATGCCCCAGGGCTCAGTCCTCAGCCCTCACCTTCCCTGTCTACACTCTCTTCTTCTGTGGTCTCATCCAGACCCTGGGCTCTATGCTGAACAGACTCCTAATTTTTATGTGCAGCCACAACTTCTCGACTCAGCTCCAGACTCATGCAATTACACTCCACTGAATGTACAATAAGCATTGCAAACTTGACATAATTAAGACAAAATTCAAAATCTGCTCCTCCCTTCAATAAATGTACCCCTGTTCAGCAAGATGCTTAGCTCAAGCACCTAAAAGTCACCCTTAATCTCACTCTTTCCCTGATAGCCACATCAGCAAGCCTGGTCAGCTCTGCCTCTAAAATACATCCCAAATCTTATCACTTCTCAGCATCTTCAGGACCAGTGTCCTAATCAAAGACACCATCACGTCTCATTTAGTCTGGAGGCACAACCTCCGACAGATCTCCCTGCTTCCTCGCTTCAGCAGTCAGTGGGGGTTAGGTTATGAAACATGTCTGTTCTCTAGTTGAGTCCTCCAAAGGCTTTCCACAGACTCCAAAGCCCTCCCCATGGGCCCCCTGGTCTTAACATATTCTAGCCCTCCTATTTCTTGATGTCATCTCCTCCATCTCCCCTCCACTCTATTGTAGCTACATCTGGCTTAGTTCTATTCCTAGAACTTTCCATGCCGTTTCCACCTAAGGGACTTTTTACTTACCATACACCATGAGGCTACGATGCACTTCCCAAATCGCAGCCTCCCTCACTCTGTTCTTGTCCCCACTCCCACATGACCTCCTCCCAGAGGCCTTTTCTAACCACCCCATCTGACATAGACACTCATCAGCCAGGCGCAGTGGCTCACACCTGTAATCCCAGCTCTTTGGGAGGCTGAGGCAGGTGAATCACCTGAGGTCAGGAGTTCAAGACCAGCCTGGCCAACATGGCAAAACCCCATCTCTACTAAAAATACAAAAAGTAGCCGGGCGTGGTGGCAGGCACTTGTAATCCCCACTACTTGGGAGGCTGAGGCAGGAGAATCACTTGAACCCGGGTGGTGGAGGTTGCAGTGAGCCAAGATCACGCCATTGCACTCCAGCCTGGGAGATAAAAGTGATACTCCGTCTCCAAAAAATAAAATAAAATAGCCACTCCTCTCTATTGCTCCCTAGTCCTCATCCTCTCCATAGCATTTATCACTATTTGAATGACAGTTTTCAATTAGTTTGTTACCTGTCTTCCCATCTGCCATGAGGTCAGGTCTTTTCTGTCTCATTCTACAACTATTCCCAGAGCCTAAAACAGAGTCTGGCCTATGACAAATACTCAATAAATAGCTGAACAAATAAATGTTGAGCCATTTGGACTGGCTAGAAAGGGCTTCCTATACTCAGAATTTTGAGTTTTATTTTCAAAGAGATGAAAGACACATGTTGACAAAATCATACTTGATAATCACAGATGCTTCTGATTTTACTCCTGCCACAAACATTCCCATCCCCTCACCAGTAGGGCCACCTTTATTAGCGCAAACCCAGAGCATCCTTCAAGAAGGCCAGAGAGAAACAAGGCTGAAGATCACTGTATCCCATTCCGTGGCTGCAAAAGTGAAAAGTTACACTGGGAGATAAACAGAAATGAAAGGCACTGTGATGTTACAATGTGGTAAACACAGCACAGCATACTTTATTTTTGTTTTGTTTTACTTTTTTTTTTTTTTTTTTGAGACAGAGTCTCACTCTGTCACCCAGGCTGGAGTGCAGTGGCACAATCTCGGCTCACTGCAAGCTCCGCCTCCCAGGTTCGTGCCATTCTCCTGCCTCAGCCTCCCGAGTAGCCGGGACCATGGGCACATGCCAACACGTCTGGCTAATTTTTTGTATTTTTTAGTAGAGACAGGGTTTCACTGTGTTCGCCAGTGTTTTATTTTACTTTAAGTTCCAGGATACATGTGCAGAATGTGCAGGTTTGTTACACAGGTATACATGTGCCATGGTGGTTTACTGCACCCATCAACCCGTCATCTAGGTTTTAGGCCCTGCATGCATTAGGTATTTGTCCTAATGCTCTCCCTCCCCTTGCTCCGCACCCCCCAACAGGCCCCGGTATGTGACGTTCCCCTCCCTGTGTCCATGTGTTCTCATTGTTCAACTCCCACTTATAAGTGAGAACATGCAGTGTTTGGTTTTCTGTTCTTGTGTTAGTTTGCTGAGAATGATGGATTCCAGCTCCATCCATGTCCCTGCAAAGACATGATCTCATTCTTTTTTATGGCTGCATAGTATTCCATGGTGTATATGTGTCACATTTTCTTTGCCCATTAATGGGCATTTGGGTTGGTTCCAAGTCTTTGCTATTGTAAATAGTGCTCAGCACAGCATACTTTAACTGACACAATACTTAAGTGTATCAGGCACAACCCAGGCAGGGTATGAAATCAGACCACATGTCAGCCCTCAGGTGGTAGGACAAAGCAGGTGGCGGGAGGCTGGCTGGTTTAAGAGGGTCTTGCAGTACCTGCTATGGAGCATTTTACTACTTTTCTGAATTGAACTTGGGCAAAGAATGGAGAAAAACATTTGACTTCCACCTTCGCCCTGTCTCACAGAGGTAGGCACGACAGCATTAAAACCCAACAGGCGTATTGTAGCTCTGCCCAGTCTGACTTCTCAATGAAGACCGAAAATAGTTCTTGGCGTTCTGCTGTCTCTAGTTCCACAACCTTCACACAAAACACAAACCCCTCGCTGGTTGAAGAGTGCCAGAAAGCACCGGGGAGTTAGGGCCAATCATGTGCCGCGAGCAACTTGCACTCATAAACCAGGCCCACACAGATGAGACGCTTTACACAAGGAGCGAAAGGCTGCCCAGAAACATCCTCTGGAGAAATACTCAGCTGGCCGGGCTCTGCCTCCAGTGTCGGAACAGCAGGATGACTTCTGCGTTACCGACGATCTGTTCCCCACACTTCACCAGAGCCTTCCCACACCTCCGCTTAGGAAGGTCACAAACCCATTTGGGTTAAATGCTCTTGCAGCTTACTGGAAACCCACTGGCAGCTGATGTTGTGTTTTGAGAATAAACAATGTAACCTGTAAGATTTCCAGAAGGCGTATTTTCTTCTCCAACAAAGAGCAGCCCGCTGACTGCGCTGTGGACCGCGAGCACTGGCAGCCCCTTGGCTGCTCGCTATTTTGAGTCTGGAGAGATTGTTCATGAGGAGCAAAGGCTGTTTGGCAAGATCAGAGCTCTACGCAGAAAGGAAGAGCTAGGCAGGCATGCCCATATACCTGATGACCCTGAGCCCGTACTCTCTCTCCTGGTGAAGTGCTCAGCCCTCCCATTTCTCGGCTTAAATACAGTATTTTACTGCTTTTCTGCAGCATTTTCATGGCATTTTGTTAGGATGGTGGTTTGTTCACATTCCCGCGGGTTTTCTCTTGGCAAGGATCAGTGCAGCTAGGTAACTGCTCTTCCTCTTAATTAATCTTAATTAGATTACACGTAACAGCATGGCTGCACAGGGAGGCCTGCAGATCTGCAGTCAAGGCGCAGCTTACCCTGTGAACGAATAGGCTTCACTGGGATTACGGACGCGAGCTGCGTAAATGGGAACGGAGCCCCCTAAGCTAACAGTCCTCGGCCTGCTGACACAGCTGCACTGAGTACCCAGGCACTGCAGCGCCGAAGGATATTCAGTTACAGTGAAGAAATCATAACAAAGACAGGAAACAGATCAGCACACTCTGGATTTAACACCCTCCCTGGGGAGCTCTGCTGATTTCTAGGCTGCAGATGTTTTTAACCCTGCCTTGAAGAATGTCCGTGTCACATGCTGGAGCTGATGAAGGCAAGTACAGTATTTAAGCAAAGCACACACATCCCAAAAGTGGGCCCAAATCACGTTGATTAGAGCTCCCCCATCTCTGCGAAAAGAGGACACAACTGTTAAAATCTGTAAACGGTCTGTTGGTGGAGTTTGATGAGCAGTTGCGAAATGGATGCCCACAAAGCCTGGTGTTTATATACTTAAAATGAGGTGTAAATGAAGCTAACTAGACTCTTCCATGAAGGGCTTCCTAGTCCCAAGAGTTGCAAAATGTCTCAGCTGTTCCCGACTTTCTGCTCTTCGCAGCCCTCTATACCAAGGGGGGCAGAATGAAAACAAACCTCCTCCGTGGCACATTTTTCAACGTGACCGCCAGCGAGAGCTGATCCTTGACTGTTCAGTGCTTACGACTGAGGAGACGGCATATCTTACTGGCGGGACACAGGTAGTTTTCCAACAGTTACAGTTAGTTTGCAGAATTGGAAATGGATGTAAGTTCTTCTGACTGAGTTACATAAACATGTCTACGACGGCACAAAGGTGTGGTTTGCCAGAAGCACTGCATTTTCTTTGTGGCAAACGGACTGGCCATACCCTGTCAGAAAAGTTCAGGCAAAAGGAGGACTCTAATGTTAGATAAACCTCAAGTCCAAAAGTTGGAAAAAGAGAAAAACATTCAGCTCACTTGTGATCTGATTTTGTCCATTTGCAGTTATTTTACTGTTTTCCATAAGTATTTTTAAGAAGCTCACAGAGGACCTCATCAGGACCAGAAACTCTAGTACTAATTTCCTAACTTACCCTTGGAGCATCTCACTAAGGACCTATTTTTGTTTCTCATGTTAAGAAAGCAAGGATCATTTTAACTGCTACTGAATTTAATCCCGTGTTTGAACACACACAGATTTCTGGTAATCCAGAGCAACTCTCCTTTCCCCAGCTGAGCTTGCTGACTTACCCAGACAACTGAGAACACACGGGGGTGGGCTGAGGAGGGGAGAGAAGTGCACCTGAATGATCCGGTTGGCCCCCTCCTCTAGCCACAGGCATCGGCAAACTGCTGTTCCTGGTTGTCCAGCCCCATTTTCTGAAGGCAGCCTTCGCTTCTGTGAATCGGTGGCAGCTCAAGACCTAGGAGCTGAGGACTCCCTGATGGGGTAGCTTCTCCCATTACTGGACAGACCACCTGTTCAAAAGCCCCTCGTTATTTTGGACCTCTTCATCTAAACTGTCATCTGCCAGACCTTAGGATCACAGACTCTGTCTCCATATGATCACTCCTCAAGACTTCTCTCTCCCACATGAAGACATTTGCCCCAGTTTCATTTCTGGTCCACCACTGCACTCATGAACTTCTCATTTTGCACACGAGGTATTCAGATAACTTTTTGTTTGTTTGTTTGTTTTGAGACAGGGTCTTGTTCTGTCACCCAGGCTGAGTGCAGTGGCACGATCATGGTTCGTTGCAGCCTTGACCTCCCAGGCTCAAGTGATCCTCCCACCTCAGCCTTTCAAGTAGCTGGGACCATGGGCATGCTCCACCATTCCAGGCTAATTTTTTATTTTTTGTAGAGACAGGGGCCAGGGTGGCGAGGTCTCCCTGTGTTGTCCAGGCTGGTCTCGAACTCCTGGACTCAAGCTATCCTCCCTCCTTGGCCTCTTGAGCAGCCGGGATTACACGCATGAGCCACCAGACCTGGCACTCAGATAACTTTTACTTGCTATCTGAAAAACTGGTGGCTACAGCTGGATCACTCAGACTCTAATGAGGGGTCTGGATTGATTCAGGACAGATGGCTCTCAGGTTCAGACAGAGAAAACCTCCTTAAGATTTGAAAGATGCCGACAAAACTTGCTGTCCAGTTAATGTCAATCTGCCATAAGTCTGGAAGGTTATTTGCTGTGTCTTCTTTGGAGTTAAGCAGTGCCCATCAGAAAAGTCTACTTTTGAATGAATGACCACTTGGAAGAGTTGGCATGCACAATGTCTGGGACACATGTAAGGAACAGATTTATAAGTGACATTGTAAATCAGACAGCTTTCTTCATTGGGAGGTACGTAAAACCTGAGAGGAGATATGAGGGGCATTTATGACCATTTCTGTCTACTCTAAAACTCTACTAAAGCCAGGTCCATATCAAGAGGCCCCAGCGCAGCTTTCTTTGCATATCTAGTGCAGCAGATGCCCTATGCACACCGGAATGCCTGTTCCCTTCTGCACCTTCCAGAAGCTTCAATGGTGGAAGCAGAGCCAGGGCCAAGACAGAATTTCCTGCCTCTCCTATGCCTCTCAGCTATGAGAGTACGGGAGAGAAATGGATGCTTAGTACTGTCTCAAAGGAGATTATTGCTCATACGGATAACCCTGAAACCAGTCTGGGAATCCAACAAAATACATGTGTTCAACACACATATTAGCTAATCAGATTGTTGTCTCTTAATTATCTTCTTTTCCAGTAAACCATCATGACCTCTCAGGACATCCCAGGGGGACCGCCCCGAGGCTTCTCCTTTAAAATGGCCAAGTGATGAGTGATGACTGATTAGCTTGCCGAATTCTTCACATAAGAACTCATCAGAGAAAAAAAGGAAAAAAGAGAAAAAAAAGAAATAGACTCAGATATTTTGATTGGGCTGTGAGCTCAAGTAAGCAGCATAGTAAAACAGTAAGAACGTTTTTGACAAGAGACTTCATTTAAACACACGTGGAGTCCCCCTGCTGTCAGCCAAGAATAAAATATTGGCCAGCTCGTACCTAAATTTTATTCTTCTTCTTCCATGGTCACTCGGGATGTGCCACAAGACAGACCAGGATTCATTTACTATACGCCTAAGGTTTTATGGACTTTGTGTCACCTTTTGAATCCCCCACCCCCACCCAAGTTTCATTTTACACATCAGTGAAAGCCTCAGCCAAGGGAAGAGGTTTGCTTCCCCATGGAGTAGAATGCAGGAATTTATCTGCCTTAAGGTCTTTAGTCAAGCTAAATTCTGTTACCTGGAGATGCTGCCAAAATACAGGTCTGTTCTCTGTTTTGAATCATGAAATCACTAGTAGTAACCTCATGTCCAGATATTTGAGATTAAAAACACCAGTACATTATGCGTGTTTTACAAAAGACAGTTGCCAAGTATGTTATGCCTTCAATATAGCTTTCCTGACAACCTGAACATTGACCCGCAACAAAAAGGCGCGTGAGAAGCCCAGGGCCAATTCTCTAGAATTAAGTAGTATTCACACATTAGCTGAAGGATGACCCAGTCACCAACCTCCCCCAGCATCTCCCAGGCAGTCTGCTATGTGCATCCTCTCTTCTTTCCTTTTTGGGTCTGCAGTGTCCACCGCTCACTCTCCTGGGTTATACAGTAGAGACAGGCATTGTCTCAGGCCAGCCCTTATTAGATGCACATATCACTGGGAGGGTCAGAGAAGCACTGTATCCAATTATCACAGGACTTTGCTTTAATGTCTTCACGGTCACGTTTCTATTTGTGTGATGAGCTGATTTTGAATGAAGGTTTGTTGGTCGGTCAGGCAAGACTCACTGCTTAAAGCTGACTGGCATGTCTTTGACTCACCTTCTCACTCAAGGAACAAACGGATTCCTGGTCTTTCTGCAGTGATGAAAAAAATTGCTAATAATTGGCTGAGTTCACCCAAAGGATATTTAGACTAATTAATTTTATTTTTCCAGTACTTCAAAAAACATGCCTTGAAAATCATCTATAACAGCATTGCCCAATAGAAACATAATGCAAGCCACATGTGTAATTTCAATTTTTCTAGTAGCAATATTAAAAGGTAAAAGGAAACAGGTGAAATGATTTTTAATAATAAATTTTATTTAACCCAATAGACACCAAACACTATCATCTCAACATGTAATCAACACAAAATTATTATGAAAGATTTTTTTTTTAATTTAAAAATTTTAATTTTTATCTTTTAGAGACTGGGTCTTGCTCTGTCACTCGGGCTGGATGGCAGTGGCATGATAATAGCTCACTGCAGCCTCAAACTCCTGGGCTCAAGCTGTCCTCCTGCCTCAGCCTCCTGAGTAGATAGGACCACAGGCATACACCACCATGTCCAGCTAATTTTTAAATTTTTTCATTGAGACGGGATTTCGCTATGTTCCCCACACTGGTCTTGAATTCCTGACCTTGAGCAATTCTCCTGCCTTGGCCTACTAAAGTACTAGGATTACAGATGTGAGCCACTGCATCCGGCTAAGAGATTTTTTTTTCTTTCATCTTGTCTTCCAACTTCAAGGTGGAGTTGAGACTTGCTGCATATCTCAAGTTCAAGTAGCCACATTTTCGAGTACTCAGTAGCCACATGCAGCCTGTGACTACCATTCTAGCAAGCTCAGGTACAGCACTGCCATACAACAGGAACTTGGGGAAAGGGGAAAAATAAGAATGTTAAACCAGGCTACATGGTAGCAAACCAAAGTGTATTGAGACGTACAGATAATGAGATGGAAACGAATAACATCATATCTAAAACCACTCTTAGGTCATTCCAATTCTCTCTCTTTTTAGTTAATACACATCATCCCTGTACTACAGCAAAATAATTCAGGCTGGTCTTTTCCCCTTTTTTGGTGAAGGGAATGAGGATACTTAATAATGAAGTGGTGGAGCCACTTGGGGATACACTCAGGTGGTTCCTCCAAAGATTAAATACAGAGTTACCATGTACCTCAGCAATTCCGCTCCTAGGTATACACCTAAGAGAATTAAAAACACAAGCCCACACAAAAGTTCACAGCAGCATTATTCATAATAGCCACAAAGTAGAAACTACCCAAATGCCTACCAACTGATAAAAATGGATAAATAAAATGTGGTCTGTCCATGTCATGGAATATTATTCCAGATTTTTAAAAAATGAAGTACTGCTACATGCCACAACACGGATGAAACTTGAAGACATAAGCCAGACACAAAAGACAATATAAGATGTGATTCCAATGATATGAAACGTTCAGCACAGGCAAATCCATAGAATCAGAAAGTAGCTTAGTGGTGGCTGAGGATGGAAGGGTGAGAGGGAGTTGGAAGGAAATGAAAAGTGACTGCTAATGGATACAAGGATTCTTTCTGGATGGATGAAAATGTTCTAAATTGATGGTGGTAGTTGCACACCTCTGGATTTACAAAAAACTACTGAACTGGTACACCTTAAATGGGTGAATTTTATGATATGTAAATTATATCTCTATAAAGTTGTTATTAAAAATAACGGAGAAGGACTCCCACTTGGCCTGTGAGGTCACCCCACACCGCATGCATTTGGTCAGGCTTGCCATTTTATCATGAGGTTGAGCATGTGACCACATGGATATGGATTTATAAGCATTCTACCATGACAGACAATTGTTGAAATGGTGAAGCCTATACATTTCTTTTACTTGAAAAAGGCAAAGTAGGGTAGTCCCAGTTTAATTTCTCCCCAGCTGGAGTTTATTAAGAAACATAAAGTGTAATAGCTCAGATTCAAGCCTTCCTCGGCAACAATGGAAGAACGAGGTTTTCTGAGAGCTGTTCTCTCAGGAGAAGCAGGGAGTCAGGGAGAGGGTGGCAGGTTCTGAAGAAGCTCAGGCTCAAACTGAGAGGGTCCACTTGCTCCTGCCATTCTCACTGCCCTCCTCCTCAGGCTTCGTACCCAGAAAGAGCTTCCAACCTCAGTGCAGGCTTTCAGCATCAGCCCCTCTAGAAAGTGATTTACTTACCCTTGGCAAAGTAGTCATTGATTTTCATTTCATTTCACACTACCTTTATAATGTTTTGTTTTAGCCTTGGTTTATTGTTTCATTTTCTCCCCAATCATAAATGTCTCCAATATTATACTGGCACACAGGTGAAGCCATAGTTGCTTAGTCATAAGTGCTTAGCATCTGTACCCAACTATAAATTGTTGCATTTGGCCAGAGCCAACTAATTCAGAAGATCTAGATCAATTAAAATCAAGAAAGTAATAAACCACACACACACAGAGAGAAAAAAAATTTTTTTTTTTTTTTTTTTTTTTTTTTTTTTTTTTTTTTGAGACGGAGTCTCGCTCTGCCGCCCAGGCTGGAGTGCAGTGGCCGGATCTCAGCTCACTGCAAGCTCCGCCTCCCGGGTTTACGCCATTCTCCTGCCTCAGCCTCCCGAGTAGCTGGAACTACAGGCGCCCGCCACCTCGCCTGGCTAGTTTTTTGTATTTTTTAGTAGAGACGGGGTTTCACCGTGTTAGCCAGGATGGTCTCGATCTCCTGACCTCGTGATCCGCCCGTCTCGGCCTCCCAAAGTGCTGGGATTACAAGAGAAAAATAATTAGTTGCTTCATCATCTCAATGCAATGAAAGGTGGCAGCATGTGTCGTAAACATGAGTGTGCCTGGGATTCCTTTGGGGGCTGGGAGTTGGCTGAGACTGCACAGCGGGGTCTCCGCTCTGTTCTCTCCCCGCCGGACCTTCGGATCTCAGTGGACAGATGCTATCAGTTACACAGAGCCAGCGACATCTCAGAGTCACAGATAAAAGTGTCTTGTCTGTCGTATCTTTCTTCTCTCTCACTTCATTCCTGTTGCCACACATCCATCACCAGCTTATTCACCGGTGACAGCTACAGCTCCCTTCCCCTAGCCCTCAATTTCCACTTTCTCTTCTTTCATATAAAACCATGTAGTAAATTAGACTGCTCTGTGAAAAGGCTGTCAGAGACCAGGCATTTTAATCAACTCAAGTTGAAATTTTTTTGCCTCGTTTTCTAGCTCACTAGCCTGGCCCATTCCCTGCACCTGCACCCTATGCCCTACAGCTCCAGCCCCAGCCCCGGCCCCAGCCCCAGCTCCAGGAAGGAAGGTTTTTTGACTGTTTCCCTTTCTCAGTTCTTTCTCTCCATCCCCACCCACACCCTGAGCTAATCCCTTCCTCTCCGCGTGTGCTCACCAGAGGCCCGCACTGCTGCTACACTTCTCCTTTCCTTCCCAATTTCCTCTTGTCTGGACTCATCTTTACCACAAACCTCCAGGGATACACTGGACTTGTATTATCTGCTATTGTTCCACGTGAGTCACTTTTGTCCTCTTAATTTGGCTACAGCAAACTTGAGAGCAGGAGTCATGAGTCACTATTCTGCAGCCTCCTCAGCATCTATCGTGTACGAGGTCCCTAATAAACACAGCATCTCGCGACAGTCTATCACTTGACGATGGACCCGAGAGCTGGGTGTATGTATATGTGTTTCCCTCCTTTGAATGGGACCCCATGTCCCCATGGGACAGGCACTAATGCTCCTCATTGCTACTGGTGTACCTTCATTCTGTTTCCTCAGCCTTGAGGCTCTTTCTCCCACTGACTGTCTGGGGACTTTCTCATTTTAATGCCTCTCCCTTAAACAGTCATCCCTCTTTACTCTTTCTCTGAATCACGGGTTCCCCCCACTTTCTGCAGAATTAATAACTTCAGAATGTGGCTCCTCTATCCTCTATTTCCTTTCAAGCATTTCTCAAACTACAGTAGAGATACACTGATCTTTTTTCTCCCCTGCTAGACTGGGAGTACCATCAACACTGGTGCCATGTCTTAGCAATTCAATCCCAGGGTCCAGCATCAGGGCCAGCATACAACAGGTACGCAACATATACCGTTCAATCTCATCCAACGAACTCTCATTGTAAGGCCTAAGACTCAGGCAAACGAAAAGAACTCATTTCTTACTCCTACTGAGTTAGACGTTCACAGAACTTGGTTGAGGAGTCCCAGCAGGGTGTGCTCAGCACCGAGGCCGGGGACTCACACACTCTTGGGCTCTTCAAAGCTCAGGTTCTAAACGCCCCTGTCACACTGGGGACCTCCACTTACAGGAAGTTTCTCCTGGGATCACATTCTCCCTCAAGCTGTTTTAAGGTTGACCCTTTCTTACCTGCTTTCTGGGAAGAAAAGGGAGATGGGAACAGACTTAAACAAAATTGTTAATTAGGTTTTGTTTTGTTTTGTTTTGTTTTTGAAACAGGGTCTCACTCTCACCCAGGCTGGAGTGCAGTGGCAGATCTCAGCTCACTGCAACCTCTGCCTCCTGGGTTCAAGCAATTCTCCTGCCTCAGCCTCCCGAGTAGCTGGGACTACAGGCATGCGCCACTGTGCCTGGTTAATTTTTGTATTTTTAGTAGAGACAGGGTTTCACCATGTTGGCCAGGCTGGTCTCAAACTCCTGACCTCAAGTGATCCGCCCACCCTGACCTCCCAAAGTGTTGGGATTACAGGCGTGAGCCACTGCACCCAGCCAAAACTGTTAATTATGAAAAGTTTGTTTCACATTCTCCTTTCTGAGTTTCTGCCCCACCACTTGAAATTTTTCTTTCCCAATCCCAGGTGCTAAGATCCAAAGTTCCTTGAACCTTTCATCTCTCTGAAATACAAATCTCTTAAAAACAATTCGCTGATTTCAGTTTGATTTTACGGGAAGAAAGCAATCTGATTAAATAATCCACCTTAAAGTACGGGTGACTATTAGGAACCATCATCATTTCTAAAATTTCCTAGTGTATTTGTACTTCAAAAAAGGCCTATTATCTTAATTAATTTTAAGCAAAAAATAAAATAAATTCAAGCAAGGTTACTATTTTGAAGCAAAAGGACCTTCCCAGTCTTTCTAAAGGAGTAAATAGTTACCTATGGCCGGGCACAGTGGCTCACGGCTCACGACTGTAATCCCAGCACTTTGGGCGGCTGAGGCAAGTAGATCACTTGTGGTCAGGAATTTGAGACCAGCCTGGGCAACATGGCAAAACCCAGTCTCTACCAAAAATATAAAAATTAGCAGGGCGTGGGGGCACACACCTGTAGACCCAGCTACTTGGGAGGCAGGAGAATTGCTTGAACCCAGGAGGTGGAGGTTGCAGCGAGTACAGATTGCACCATTGTACCCTGGCCTGGGGGACAGAATGAGACCATGTCTCAAAAAAAATAAAAAATAAAAAAACTTAGCTGGGCACCGTGGCAGGTGCCTGTAATCCCAGCTACTAGGGAGGCTGAGGAAGGAGAATCACTTGCACCCGGGAGGCAGAAGTTGCAGTGAGCCAAGATCATGCCATTGCACTCCAGCCTGGGCGACAGAGTGAGACCTTGTCTCAAAAAAAACAAAAAATAAATAAATAATTTTTAAAAAATAGTTACATAGACCAACCCTAGTTAGAGACTTACAGGACCTTCAGAGCAGTTACTTGCTTCCTTCAGTCTTTTCTGACACTAGAAGTTCTCCGGACCTCCGCCCCCTGCCAACAGCTCCAGTTTGTCTTCTCAGACTATCCGTGCTCTATTTTCTGCTTTTCCTGGATTTGAGCCTGTGTGCTGTGACTTACTGCTTGATTTGGGGTCTAGGCTGTGTCTCCCCATAATCTGACTATAGAAAATGTTTTTAGCCCACACACAGGCACTTTCAGGGACAGGCTTATTAGATCATGAGCTATGGTAGAATTTAAGAAAGCACCTTGAGTGCAAAGCACATTCTAAGCACTCAACCCTGTTACGCTTCCTTTCTCAAATATATGTTGAGCTGAGGAATTGTACCAGGTACAATGGTGAACAAAATAGACACCATCTCTGTCCTCATTCAACTTACAATATAACAAGAAAAAAATATACTTTTTTACAAAGTAAGGAATTATAAGTATGCAAGGAGCTGCTCACTCCATCCTTCCTAAGTCACTGGCCCTTGAGAACTGAACAAGATGGCCTTATCCCCAACCCCAAAGCCTGCAGAACTTCCTGCCATGTCCAGCCCTGTTTTCCTCCCCTCTCCTATCTCTTCCCTCCTTTACTACTTCAAAAACTCCAAAATATTCAGCTCTCCTCAGCTGTGGGTGTACCTATATCCACCCAAGTACTCAGCAAGGAAAAGAAAAAGACTTTCAATTTATCAGAATACACCCTTTCTAGGTGTTTGCAATTATAAATAGAAAAAAAAAAAGACCCTAATACACTTTCTATTCCTTCTTTCCTTCCTTCCTGCCCTCTTTTCCTCCTTTCTTCCTTCATTCTAATGCTGACTTCAATTTTCAAAGTGAGGTTAACTATTTCCAAAAAGACAGAGAAGGAGAGAACTGACCTAATGATTTCCCAGCTGGGAAAACAACTCACTTACAAGCTTGTTAAATATACGTGTTCCCACTTTACAGAACTACACTCTTGGAGGAAGGAAAAAAGCCCCAAGACACTTGCACCACTGGATACCTTTCTGTGTATATGGATTCTAATACTTGAAAACTAACCAGAAAAGATGAGGGAGTCACAGCTCCCAATGGGCCATCTTCTTAAGAAGGGCCACAGCTAAAGTGATTTTCCTCTGTTGGTAACTGGTGGATTTACGTTTTTTGTCCAATATGTTTTTCATTAGCATGATAAGTACCAAGAAAAATTTCATATGATAAATGTAAACAGATTAATGAATTGAAACTGCCAACTGTCTTCAGATTGCTAATGGAAACATTATGCTTTCTATTAAATTTACAGACACCTGCATTTGAATAATTAACTGCTTTTATGAAGCTTGGAAAGAAAAGAATCTTCCATGTTTGAGTCTAGAGATCTGGAACAGAGTTCGTTCAAAATACGCCTAGAAAATGCTTCAATACTCATACAGTTATATGAAAATAACTTATAGCCAAATGGAAAACCAATAGTTTTGAGATTACTAAGATTTGTGAACAAAACTAATGCAAGTTTTCCATCTGACCATTTTTGCCAACTAAATTTTACATCAGATACCTGGGAAGATAGATCCATAATGAAGATACAAAATATTTATTTTGAAATGTTGGAATAAGGAAGAGTAAAAAATAATACATTTTAAAAATCAGGCCAGGTGCAGTGGCTCACACCTGTAATCCCAGCACTTTGGGAGGCTGAGACAGGTGGATCACAAGGTCAGGAGTTCGAGACCACCCTGGCCAATATGGTGAAACCCCATCTCTACTAAAAATATAAAAATTAGCTGAGTGTGGTGGTGTGTGCCTGTAGTCCCAGCTGCTCAGGAGGCTGAGGCAGGAGAATCGCTTAAACCTGGGAGGCGGAGCTTGCAGTGAGCCAAGATCGTGCCACTACACTCCAGCCTGGGCAACAGAGTGAGACTCTGTCTCAAAAAAAAAAAAAAAAAATCAAATGCAGTGGCAGAATGGAATCTTGAACCTTGAATCACATTATATAGATGCAAACCCACAACACTGTATAGCCTAAAGAAACCTCTGAAATCATCTGCCCTAACCCTTTTATTTTGCAGAAGAGCTTATTTGAGACCCAGAGAGTTTATATCGTTTTGCAAAATTCACGTAGCTAGTTAGTGTGTAGCAAAAGAAAGGCTATAATTCTGATCTCCATGCTCCCAATTCAGAACTCTTTAAATAGCCAAACACACAGAGTGTATATTCACATACACATATGAGACACAAATGAAATACTGAACTCATAAACTCATTTTTTTTTTTTTTTTTTTTGGTAAACTTTAATTCCCCATCTTTGTCTTTCTCTCTTAGTAAATAATGAGCATTTAAGAAGTACCTTTTAAGGGCCAGGCATTGTGCTAAGCACTTCACTTGCATTAGTTCATCCTCACAATGTCCCTGAAACATAGGTAGTCTTGTATCCCTCGTTCCATAACAAGAACATTTAAAGACTGGCAGTGCAAATTTACTTAAGGTCATTTGGGCCTTCTGATATCTTGCTCACGGACTCCACTGTTTATCGGAGGTACATTTTAGTCTATCAAGAGTGGACCAAATAGCAAAGGCTTCTGAACCACATTATTTTATTACACTCTTTGTGAATTGTGCTTTAAATGAACGTGGCTGCTATTAATCAGCAGAGTGGCTTCACATGGCAGCAGTTTAGTAACAGCTGTGGCCAATGGCGTGCTCAGCACATGGAAGGATATTGCCTTCCAAACTTCTCTTACAGGTTTATATCAAACAGATTCTCACACCTCGTCCCCAACCTTTTCTGAGGGACAAAGGAAAGAGACTTCATACAAGTTTTCTTCACTTGCACAGAGGGAGAGAGGTGGGGGCAAAGAGGAGTTCCCAACCTTATTTGGAAACCATTGAAGCTTTGCCAGTACTGAACCTAGAACACCCCCAGACAGAAGGAGGAGAGGGCTCACGGTCCATTTGGCATGTAGTGCCCTGTACTGTGCCTGTGGAAATTCTGCGGGTGAGAGGAGGCAATTTGTAGATTGGCTGATATTTTTCTCTTATGCAAATACACTGCTGTTTGAAAACCCTATTTTTTATTACATGTGAAATTCCCAGAGCCAAAAGGCCATGTCTCCCTTCTTTACTGTCCATGGTGCCCAACACATTATGGATAGGTAGTAAACGTCACATCACTTTCATATGCAGGACTAAGAATGACACTTTCCCAAGAGTCCTGCTTGCTTCTATTTCTCAACAAGTCTCACAAGGTGCATACATCTCCCAAGAAAAGGGAACTGCTGAAGGCCTGCATCTCGTCCCCATATTTCCATTAATGTTGCACTCTCTTCTTCCCTGGGCAAATGGACTCCCCCGCCCCCAACTGTTTTACTCGTTTTTTACTCACACCTGCAGAATTTATATCTGGATCCCTGACACCCTACTTCCTATCATTTTCAGCACAAAATGGGAGCTTCTGATTCTGTATATACTCTATGACTGTGTTTGGGAAGCCTTTGATGAGGCCTCACTGCCAGCATGGACATCTTTAGGAGAAAATTTTTGCTTCCATAAAGATTTTTTTTTATAACTTTTGTTTTCCAAGAAATTGAAACAAGATGAATGAATAAGTGTTGATGCTGGCAAATGAAATGATAAGTGGGAATTTTGTTTTATCCATCTTTGTACCACGGTTGGCATATGGAAGGCATTTGGAGAATGTGTATCAGAATTATAAGTATTTATATTTCCCCTCAATGATTTCCAAAAGCAATTCAATCATAAGACTTCTATGTAAAACATGAGGTGGGACAATCATTATACTTGATATATTTTATCAGGCAGGTGCAATGGCTTACCCCAGGAATCCTAACACTTTGGAAGGCCAAGGTAGGAGGATCACTTAAGGCCAGGAATTTTTTATCTTTTTTTTTTTTTTTTTGAGACAGAGTCTCACTCTGTCGCCCAGGCTAGAGTGCAGTGGTGCGATCTCAGCTCACTGCAAGTTCTGCCTCCTGGGTTCATGCCATTCTCCTGCCCCAGCCTCCCGAGTAGCTGGGACTACAGGTGGCCACCACTGCCCAGCTAATTTTTTGTATTTTTAGTAGAGATGATATTTCACTATGGTCTCGATCTCCTGACCCCGTGATCCGCCTGCCTCGGCCTCCCAAAGTGCTGGGATTACAGGCGTGAGCCAACACGCCCAGCCAAAAAAATTTTTTAATTAAGCATGGTGATATATCCCTGTATTCCTAGCTACTCAGGAGGCTGAGGTGGGAGAATCACCTGAGTCCAGGAGTTCAAGGCTGCAGTGAGCTATGATCATGCCACTGAACTCTAGCTTGAGTGATGGATTAAGACCTTGTCTCTAAAATAACTAACTAAACATCCAAATGCTTTTAACAAGAGGAAGAACATAGTTATTTTTTACATATTTAAACTGCTGTGGATATCTTGATCTTAGGTTGAAGGTTTGAGATCTTACATGTCAGCAATAATTTTACTTTTACATTTTCCTGTTTCACAGAATGAGAATGATATGTTAGAAAGGTTGTTTCAAATATTAGAGATTATAGGGCATCTGTAGTCCTTGGGAATAAGAATGCAGTATGGATTTCTGCCAGAACCTTTGCAGACTTCTGAGTTTGATTCTCTTGTTTTCCTGACAAGTCTCAATTCCTCCACCTTCTGCAACATGTGAAAGAAATTGATCTGTGCATGGAAATATTCACACTTATTTAAAAAATACAACTACCAGAGTGTATAAAAAGAGGAGCATGTGTCAATCAGGGCCAAATGTCAGTATTCCCCCAAAAACCTATAAAAAGAATAAAAATAAAATATCAGAAGAAGCAGAAAGTGTTTATAGTGATGACTCAGAGCAGGAGACCAATTTCACAATGTTTCATGTGGCAAGAGCTATATTGACTAAGATTTGGAACTTTCTCATTTTTTTTCTTTTTTTTTTTTAGTTCCTCTTCTGAAAAAAAAATTTTTTTTCTTCAAAATCTGCTTAAGACTCTAGAGAATACTGAGCCAGAAAACAAAATGACTTTTGTTCATTCATTCACTTCTCTATTATGCTGATGTCTTGTTTTTGACGTCTTCTCCTTTTATAAACTGTCAAAAACTAGAACAGCACCTTGTAGCTTCATTTATAGCAAGGTTACAATTAGGAAGTAAACTTGTAATTATTTTATGAATAAACTGAATTTTAAAATTTTATATAAGATAATTTTATAAGTGAAACAAATTATAAATAATAATGTATCTGATTATATAAATAACAATATAAATTATATTGCTCTTTAATAATTATTGTATAACAGTATTACATTTGAAATATAATGATATTACATTATGTATTATAGATATTATTGTTACAAGTAATAATAGTGGCCAGAGTGCTTAATTCCTCACCAACCATTCCTCCCCAAATAATTAGTCCAAGCCAACCAGAGACCGCCCATTCCCTTTGTACATAACTAATTTCGAAAAGGACTTGTGACTCAATATTGGTCAATGAGATGACAGGGAAAGTAGACAGAAGGCCCCTGGGAAAGCTGCTTTGCCTCTTAAAAAAAAGGCACTGAAACAAAGCCTGTACCCACTGTAGCCACCTTGTGACCATTTGTGCCACTTTTTATAATACATACATTACATCCATCTCAAATGGATTATGTATGTATTCCAGGCACAAGGCATTACTCTGAGTATTAACTCGTTCAGTTCTCACAAGAACCCTACAGGCAGACAATATAGTTATCCCTATATTCTAGAGGAGGACACTCAGGCACTTGAGACGTTAATTCGCCCAAAGCTACTCACTCGTAACTGGCAAAGCTGGAAACTGAACCCAGGCAGTCTGGCTCCAGCATACATTCTCTTAGCCACAATGACAGGCCAACTCTCCATGGCCGCTGCTCCAACCCCTCAGTATGCTACCTTCCTTCAAAGTATTATTCTTTACTGATGGCCACTAACCCTTTACACTTTTTAAAATGTCCTGCAAGAAAATGGACTCCTGGCCAGGCGTGGTAGCTCACATCTGCAATCCCAGCACGTTAGGAGGCTGGGCCCAAGATGGTCATTTGAGGCCAGGAGTTTGAGACCAGCTTAGGCAACATAATGAGACCCCATCTCTACAAAAAATAATTTTTAAAAAATCAGCCTAGAGTGGTAGCCTGTGCTTGTGGCCCCAGCTACTTGGGAGGCTGAGGTGAGAGAATCGCCTAAGCCCAGAAGTCAAGGCTGCAGTGATGGCACCACTGCACTCCAGCCTGGGTGACAGAGTGAGGCCCTGTCTCAAAAAAAAAAAAAAAAAAAAAAAAAGAAGAAGAAGAAGAAGAAAGAAAAATAACAGAAGAAAAGAAAATAGACTCCTTTGGAATTCCCTGAACAAATTACTAGGCTGCTGCAGGGCACAGAACATAGGAGGGAGGGTAGTAAGATTTTGATGGAGGGAGGGAATACGGTGAGAAGGATCAGAGAGAATGAGGACTGCTGGGCTTCACAAGGGGAGACCTGGGGCAACACCAAAGACAGAATGTCAGGGCCTGGGAGAGAGGAAAGAGCAGAGTGGGAGGGGTGGGAGCAGTCAGCAGTTTAATAATAGCCACAATTTAGTGCAGACCTACTGTATATCTGGCCCCCATACATATTACAGTTTTATAATCAATATATCCTGCAAAGAATACACACCATATACTTGTCATACCCATTTCACAGATACGCAAAATAAGGCTTAGCTGGTGAAAGACAAAACCATTATGCGAATCAGGACTGTCTAACTCTAAAGCCTTGCTTCCTGGGCACCACCTTCCCCACAACCCCATAGTATAGACTGAACACAAAGGGCACCAGGGAGAAAGTGAGAGAGAAAAAGAGACACTCTAGTTTACAACTTTGCAGAGGACCGTAGTTTTTTCTCAAAATCCATGGCCCAAGGAGACAGCTTTCCTCTTCCCAAGGGGCCTCCAAATGAACAGGTCAAATCTCCAGCTCAAATCTCTCTTTTTTTTTCAAACAGAGTTTCGCTCTGTCGCCCAGGCTGGAGTGCAGTGGCGCGATCTCGGCTCACTGCAACCTCCGCCTCCCAGGTTCAAGCGATTCTCCTGCCTCAGCCTCTCCGAGTAGCTGGGATTACAGGCGCCTGCCACCATACCCAGCTAATTTTGTATTTTTAGTAGAGACAGGGTTTCTCCATGTTGGTCTGGCTAATCTCGAACTCCTGACCTCAGGTGATCCACCCGCCTCGGCCTCCTAAAGTGCTGGGATTACAGGCATGAGCCACCGCGCCTGGCCTCAACTCAAATCTTTAAGGAAAGTTTCAGAGTCCATCTGTCTTAGTTGCTTGCAGTTGCCAGCAAAAGGGAAACTCTTTCCCACTCTACCCCTTAACAACAAACACTGGAAACAACCGAAATGTCTTCATGCTGTCTTAACCAAAACAGAGCTGAGTAGATTTTTTTTTCTTTAACTTTTCCAAAAATAAAAACAAACCACATTCAGTTTCAACCCAATTGTTGGATAAACAAATTATTCCACCCTTCTCCTTCCCACAGCCCTACCAGGATTCATAAGTGAATGAAAACCAGGGAAAGTGGGGAGGAGGAGTTGTACTTTAAATGGTGGAAAAATCAGGGTTCAAGTGTTCAATACGACACATACTATGAAATTGTGAAATATGAGACCATATCAACAGCTGCTGATTTAGTCCAGGATCATTTATGGTGATTTGCTTTTCCATTAAAATTTTAGGATGCTTGAGTATGGCTGTGTCTGTGAGCTTCCGAGCCACGAGTAGAGCAGAAAGGACACTGAGGCCTGAAATCAGGCTTAACTCCAACATTGGCCATGCCACCAACCTTGGGAGCTTTGGCTCTCACCTGTAAACCACATATAATTCCCACCTCAAAGGGTTTCTGGGGGAATTCAATGAACTAATGGGTGGGAAACCACCTGGCACATAATAGATATCCACAAAGGAGCGTTTAATGGTTTCTTTCCCGTGACTTTCTCTTCACATGGTTTAAAAAAGATCATAATCGGCCGGGCGCGGTGGCTCACGCCTGTAATCCCAGCACTTTAGGAGGCCAAGGCGGGCAGATCACGAGGTCAGGAGATCGAGGCCATCCTGGCTAACACTGTGAAACCCCATCTCTACTAAAAAATACAAAACAAAATTAGCTGGGCCTGGTGGCGGGTGCCTGTAGTCCCAGCTACTCGGGAGGCTGAGGCAGGAGAATGGCGTGAACCCGGGAGGCGGCGCTTGCAGCGAGCCGAGATAGCGCCACTGCACTCCAGCCTGGGCGACAGAGCAAGACGCCGTCTCAAAAAAAAAAAAAAAAATTCATAATCACATGGAATGTAGTGTTGAACCTTGTTTTTACTGATGGGCAGGAAAGACAAGGCAAGAAGGGTCTGACCCAGTGAGAAGTCCTCTTGGCAGGCAGAAGGGAAACATAGGTGCATGGTGTTGCCAAGGGAGCCTGTGGTTATCATGTATAGTGATGAAGTGTATGAAATCTCCTCAGGTTATATAAAAAGCAGTGACAGCCAAGGAACTCCCTTTCTCGGCATTTAGGAGCCGCACCTGTCTGCCTGGAAGCAGAAGATACAGGGGCCAGAAAAAGAGCTACTCTGTGACTTCCCTTCCAGCTGAGTCAGCCTGAGAATCTCTTTTGCACTGAGTTCCCCACATGCCATTTTGACACTGAATTCTTATTAAATCGGAGGCCAGGCGTGGTGTCTCACGCCTATAATCCCTGCACTTTGGGAGGCCAAGGCGGTGGATCACCTGAGGTCAGGAGTTCAAGACCAGCCTGGCCAACATGATAAAACCCCGTCTCTACCAAAAATAATAAAAAGTTAGCCCGGCGTGGTGGTGGGCGCCTGTAGTCCCAGCTACTCAGGAGGCTGAAGCAGAAGAATCACTTGAACCCAGGAGGCGGAGGTTGCAGTGAGCCAAGATCACACCACTGCACTCCAGCCTGGACAAAAAAGAGCGAAACTCTGTCTTGAAAAAGTAAATAAATAAATAAATAAAATCAGAAATACCAACTCCATTAGGATTTGTAAAACCACATAAATGAAACTCTCCCCTTAACTTGATGCAAATGGTTTTGGACATTTCAAAGAAACCCCACGGGGGCACCAAGTTCCACTGTTCCCTTGCCCTTCAACTTCCTCCCAGTGTCAGTCCTGTGCCTCACTTAGGAATGTTTGGAAAAGGTGCCTCTGGAAGGACAGCCTCTCACTGGGCTTATTCAGTCGTTCCCCACAGGAAATGATGGAAATTCCTGGCATTCCCATCAGGGAACGGGTCAGCCTTCTGCAGGGCTGTGGTGAGAGGGATGCCTGGAGCCCTCCTTGTCGGAGATAGATGGCTTCAAATCGACACCTTCTCCAAATTAGAAGATGAACCAGGCTTCTGGGAAGAGTCCCAGGAGAGGGGAGACAGGCAGCCTGCTCCCTACAAGCCCAGCAACAAGAAGTAGAGGCATCCAAATGTTTATCTTGAGCGGCTTCCCAAAGAGAGTTTGGCATCCTCTTGGTAAACTCTTTCAATCTCTTGGCATTAAAAGTATACACTCACCATGCGCCTCAGAAAGAACCTTCCTTTCTAGCTATATGGTTAAGCATATCCGTGCTGTGATTTTTCAGAAGCCTCAGTAGTCCTCTATGCTTTTAGACATTAGTTTCTCTAAACCTCTTGGCAAGAAACAGCTCAATAATTTAACTAGAGTCATGAATTTGAAGTTCCATATGTTTATCTCTTTGGAGGCTGGGTTTAGAAGGAGGGGAAGGTGACGGTAAGGCATGAGGCAGGGGCACTGAGGGGCAGGGCTGAGTTCTCTTCAACACAGATTTATCAGGCTGCTTCAACATGCCCGGCACCGTGTGGGCCAAACTGTTAAAAATACACTTGCTAATCTGCAACTATTTTTCGAGGAAAGAAAGGGGAAAGTTAAAGCCTGGCTTGTTTGAAGCTACAGCTATAGAGAGGCCTGTGAAGTTGTGGATAAACAAAACTATTCAAGAACTTGCTTCAAAGAACACACTGATCGCAAAGGAAAAGGCATCTGATACCCCGTTTTGGACTGTAACCCCTAAATAATTTTTCAGCAATCCCCTTAGAACTCTCCCACTTAGTTTTCACAAAAAAACTTGAATTCTACTCCATAGAAAACGCTTCCTTTTACTTTTTTGTTACTGTTTCAGTTTGCCATTTTTCAGATCTTTTTCTCTCACAGCTATTAATAATTCCTATCCCTGAGCCCCAAAGAAGCAATTCTCTCAAAGTTTTGTTTGCCAAATACAAACAACAAATGTTCCCAGCTGCCCACAGTTGCTCACTGGAAACCCTTAACTCCACCCGTGATTTTCACAGGCTGAACCATGTATCTCTTGCTCCTCCATCATCCTAACTTTGGACGTCTCTTATCATACCCGATCAGATTCCAAAAATAACAGAAGAGAACCCATTGCGACCAATCAAACAAAGTCAGTCTAGCGCCCCCCAGCGCAGAAATGGAGAATGCAGGCTCCAGAGGGAGGGCTCAGGCCATGGGGGTGGTGCTGCCTCTCTTTCCCTTTCTGCTAAGCATAATAATAAAGGATTCTAGAGCCATGTGTGATGCTTTGAATGAAAACAGTAACTGGGAAATAAGTAGAAAAATGTCACTTTCGTGGTAGTATATATCATATCTATGGAAAATAAAAATTAATATACCGGTACCTCATGTCCCAAAAAAGGAATTCTGCCAAATTGTAACTATAGTTACGTCCCAATTAGCTCTGCATACTGAGGCCAAGAAACGCTGACCCTCAAAGCCTGAGTAAAGTTTGAAAATGCTCACTTAATTAACCCTTCAAAGTCTCCCCTCATTGACACTTTTGTTAGAGGAGCAAAGAAGTGGCAAAACCATCAGACCAAACTCCATCTCCTCTTTAGACACCTGCCCAGAACTTTGGGAATGGAGCTGAACAAGCTTGGTATATGGAAAGACTGAAGAAAAACAGAAGACCTGGCTGAGACTAAAATGCAATAATGAATCCCTGAGTAAACAAGGGATGACTGCACCAAATAGAATACCATGCCAGATCACTGGAGAAGATAGTGCATTTTGCTCTTTACTGTAATAATATGCTAAATTTGAAAAAGCACAATATTATTATGTAAACAGCCTTGAATTTATGTAGCAAACACCTCTGAATAATAACTGTATATGAATTCACTTTGGAAACAGGCCCACTCAGTAGTGATTTGCTAAAACAATGACCCTTTGCCCTGTGAATAACCGACCTCTGGCTCATCTGTAGTCTTAATTTCGGGTTGTGTTTATCATACTTGCATAAGCAACATATACCTAAAATTAAACAATAACTGAACCCTCTATGTTATCCAGTCTATTTTTGCAACTATAAAAGGCTACAATATTACTGTCTTTAGAAGAAAATCACACCTTTACATTTCTTCAGGAATAAGTTTTCAGGTCTGTCACACTTTGATATTATGCATTGGCTGTACCAAAATGTCGAGAGAGTGCGAATAGCCCCAAATCTCAGGA
The DNA here is from genome assembly GCF_024542745.1 of Macaca thibetana thibetana. NCBI lineage: Eukaryota > Metazoa > Chordata > Mammalia > Primates > Cercopithecidae > Macaca > Macaca thibetana. The sequence continues at coordinate 60,011,599 of NC_065595.1, forward strand.
GAGTGATAATACAGTCTTGTGTTATTATAGTGTTGTAATTTCAAAGCACTTGTCCATCTGACGTCTCTCTTAACCTCACCAAAGCCCTGTAAGGTAGACTCACCTACCTTGGCAGGTGTCCCTCTGCTGGTTGGGCAAAGGCAGCATCTGAGACCCACCGCGTTTAAGTAGCTGGTTTCAAGACAGGAGTGATTAGGGGCAGGGCCTAGAGCGTTGACATGTCTCTGGACACCTTCCACCTACCATCGTACTATCAACCTGCTGCATGGAAGGGACTTGATCTTCCTTTAATGGTTAAAGTTTAATCATGCCTGAAGAAATGGGCTCTTGGGTTCTGCTGGATTCAATTGGCCACTTCTTAGGAACTGAAAACCCACTTACCTTCTAAAGAATCAGAGTCCTAGCCCTATAACCATGATGAGGCCTCCCCAGTGGAACCAGATTGGGTGTCCAGTCCACTTTAGGGTTGCAGAGCTGCAGGGTCCCCTCCACAACACACAAGTTGAAAGGTCACCTCCACTTCACTTCACTGCTGAGCCCTTCCCCAAAACGACATTCTCCTGAGAGTTAGAAGATCCAGAATCTTCTAACCCCAGCTCCAACTAATTTGCTTCAGCAAGGACTTAATCTATCTGGGCCTCAGCTCCCTTATTGGTGAAAATAAAGGCAGAGTTAAATCATTTCAGTTGGGTGTAGTGGCTCACACCTGTAATCTCAGCATTTTGGGAGGCTCAGACTGGAGGATTGCTTAAGCCCAGGAGTTCAAGACCAGCTGGGGCAAGATAGTAAGACACTGTCTCTACAAAAAATTTAAAAATTAACTGGACATAGTGGCACATAGAGGCTGAGGCAGGAGGATTGCTTGAGCCCAGGAATTCAAGGTTACAGTGAGCTATGATTGCACCACTGCGTCTAGCCTGAGTGACAGAGCAAGACCCTGTCTCAAAACTAAAATAATAAAATAAAATAAAACAAATATCTCAAAGACTCATCTGTAAAGATCTACTCTGGCCCTATGCTGGATATCCATCACCTTGCCTAGAGGCTGAATCCAAGAATTCTCAGCATCAGGAATGTCTCTTTCATAGACTATTCGAAGGTTTCCCACTTTAATTTCATCCCTCTCTTCTATTTGTACCGCATGGCATCATTCTCTTCCAGCCTCTGTTTGTGCTAATATTTGTAAGTGGTTATCATGCCTCCTGTGAGTCATCTGTTGCAACTCCCATGCATAACTTAAGCATCATAAATTAAAACCTGTCAGCAATGTGCTTTTTTGTGTGTTTTTCATCTAATCCCCACCCATCTAACTGGTAACATGGCTGATAAATTTATAAAAAAATTTTTCTCAACGTCACCCTTGCTAAAGAGACTTTCTCTCTTGGTTCTTCATATTTCTACTGAGTTCCAAAATGTGTAGGCATCTCCACACTTATTTTGACAAGTTTGGTTTTCCTCTTGATTCCTGTCTTTCTGTGTTTTTTTGTTTGTTTGTTTTGTTCTCCTTTATAATTCTTGGTTTCATCTTCACTCCTACTGTTGCCTTCAGTGAGTCCCCCCCCAGGAAAGGAGAACACAGGGCCAAGGTCCCATCGCAGAAACAAGGAATCGTGTAGATGAGGAACAGGAGCACAGAGGAGGCGTGACGGGGCTGCATGCGGCCACTCTGCCGGGAACCAATGCAGGAGAGATCAGCTTGGTGCCTCTGCATTCCTATTTTAAAGTCGTATGTTTTCCCAGAAAGTAATGCAGATGTGTGTGTCCAGAAGGAAAAATGCTGGAGCAACGCGGGAGCCAGAGCAGCTGGGGGTTGTTCATTTTAATCAAAGTCCAGCCAGGATTTTTTTTAAGCAACAGGAAGTAGATTCATTCACTCTCTGTCTCTCTCTCTCTCTCTCACACACACACACACACACACGCATACACACACACATACACACACACTCTCAATCACACACACTCTTTTCTCCTCTATTCTTCTCCATTTCCTCTGGCCAAGCACAGAAACAAGCTGTTGGGATAATCCTCCAATCCCTGCAGCTGCCTTTGAAACTCTGCAATGACCACTGGCATTTCAAGGTCAAAGAGAAGCAATGTGAAAGCAGAGAAGAGCACCCGGTGCAGCAGCCTGGGAGGGAGAGGGCGTGTATGAGTTTCCTGCAGCTGCTGTAACAGATTACCATGAACATGTTGGTCTAAACAATATAGATTTCTCCTCTTATAGTTCTGGGGGCCAGAAGCCTAAAATCACCTTCAGCCAGCTGAAACAGAAATATAGAAAGCACAGCTCTCCCTCCCAAGGCTCTGAAGGAAGAATCCATTAATGCCCTTGCATTTTTAGCTTCTAATGACCACCTATATTCCTTGACCAGAGCACATAACAAAAATCTCTGCTTCCATCCTCACACCACCTTCTTTCTGCAGTCACATCTCCCTCTGCCTCTCTCTTATAAGGACCCTTGCGATGGCTTTCAGGGCCCGCCCAGGTAACCCAGGATCGCCTCCCCATCTCAAGCTCTTTAACTTAATCACACCTGCAAAGTCCTTTGTGCCACATAAGGTAACATTCAGGTTTCAGGATTCAGGGTGCTGTCACCTTTGGGGGCTATTCCCCAGCCACAGAGCACCTGTGTCCAGGTGGATTTCTGGAAGAAGCCTCGCTCTCACTCCTCCATGAACACCAGGTTAGGAGTGTAAGGCCTGAGCAAAGATGTTCTCTGAATATCAAAATCGAAAAATTCCAGGTATTTTGCTCCTGTCTTGTCACAGATTTGCCTTTCCCACCACACTTCGTCTAGCAGGCGGTCTCTTTTACATTCAGCAGACCCATAAACATCCCATCACTTCCCCACGCCTGGGTGCAGCTCCTGCCCCATGGCCCCTCAGAACCGTGCGAAACCCTCCCCCGGGACACAGACACTCACTTTCCAACCAAAATTCGACCTCAGAGCCGCAAACACCCATGTGCATGAAGGGCCTGCCAGTGGCTTGCCAATGGCCTCTGAGCGCCTGTGGCTGCATCCCAGGTTGACCACTGAGAAGGAACACAGCTTTGTTAGGACTCACCAAACCGCTTGTAACCGAAGGATTGCACCTCCTCCTCCTCTGCGAAGTCGTCTGTGAGAGAAGAAGAGACACAATGTTAACCCTGGCAAGGGGCACAGAAGCAGAGGGTGGGGCAGGATTCGACCTGCTTCATCGCCCCTGCTTGTCGCGGCAGCTTTCCTTCTGCTCGCGGATCACACCAGGCTTTGTGGAAAAGAGAGCAGGGCTCTCCGCACTGTCTGCTCCCGCCGCCGCTTGGGATGCACTTCCTCTGTTCTTAATGTGACTCCTTCGAAATCAGGTCTTAGCTAAAGTGTGACCCTGCGAGATGCCTTTCCGGACCACCCGGCCACCCCCGTCACGCTACATTAATTCAATGTTTCTCTCTGATATCTTCCTCACACGTGTGCATGAATTTACTATTGTCATCATGCTTCCTGTGAACAGAAACCTTCTCTGCTCACAGAAACAATCGACCGCCCAAGGGGTTAAGTTATCTTTAGGCAACTGATGCTAAAGCCCCTGTTTTTAAATGTCTGGGCTCCAGGGTCATCTCCTTCACTAACTGCTGCCCCTCAGGAGCCAACATAACTCCTGCAATGACAACCAAACCCTTCCCACCCTCCTTCCATTGGGTAACTGGGACCAGCTGATGGTTTCGCAGTAAATGCATTTCAAAAGGCAGCCTTACTGTGGAAATCCCTAAATGTAGACCCACCATGGAAAGAAGAGAGATGTCGGCTGGGTGCAGTGGCTCATTCTTGTAATCCCAGGACTTTGGGAGGCTGAGGTGGGCGGATCACCTGAGGTCAGGAGTTCGAGACCAGCCTGGCCAACATGGTGAAACCCCATCTCTCCTAAAAATACAAAATCAGCCAGATGTGGCACATGCCTGTAATCCCAGCTACTTGAAAGGCTGAGGTAGGAGAATTGCTTGAACCTGGGAGGCTGAGGTTGCAGTGAGCCAAGATCATGCCATTGAACTCCAGCCTAGGCAACAAGAATGAAACCCCATCTCCAAAAAAAAAAAAAGAGAGAGAGAGAGAGATGTTTTATCACCCAACCTTTCTACCAAAAGACCTAAAATCTCATTCCTAAAGTAGACACGAGATTCCTTATTGCATCTATAAAGAACTGCTCACTTACAGTTCTGCCAGGTAAAGGTCTAGGAGGGGCAAGCACTGTGCAGACACAATTTCCTATTAATTGCACAACTAAAGGACACTTTTTTTTTCTTTCCAAATTTTATTTTAGCTTCGGGGGTACACATGCATGTCTGTTACATGGGTAAATTGTGTGTTGCAGGGTTTGGTGGACAGATTATTTCATCACCCGGGTAGTGAGCATAGTACCCAACAGGCAGTTTTTCAATCCCCATCCTCCTCTCACCCTCCACCCTCAAGTAGGCCCCAGTGTCTACTGTCCAGGAGGAACACTTTTTTCTTTATTTTTGAGATGGAATCTTGCTCTGTCGCTCAGGCTGGAGTGCAGTGGCGCGATCTTGGTTCACTGCAACCTCTGCCTCCTGGGTTCAAGCGATTCTCCTGCCTCAGCCTCCGGAGGAGCTGGGATTACAGGCGCCTGCCACTACACCTGGCTAATTTTTGTAATTTCAGTAGAGACAAGGTTTCACCATATTAGTCAGGCTGGTCTCAAACTCCTGACCTTAGGTGACCCACCCACCTCGGCCTCCCAAAGTGCTGGGATTACAGGCGTGAGCCACTGGGCCCAGTCAACACTTTCTGATGACAAGTAAGAGGTGCCAAAGCCAGGCCTTTCCAGGGTACCCTGTCTGACTGGGTCCATTACTGCCCCAGCACACAGCTTTCTCTCACAGGCAGCTCAGCTCAAAGGCATGTTCTTAGCACTCACCATGGCAGAGACTGCCAGGCTGTGGCTTCAGAGGTGAGTAAGTCATGGTCCCTTATCTTGATTTTCTTTTTGAGACAGAATTTTTCTCTTGTCGCCCAGGCTGGAGTGCAGTGGTGCAATCTCGGCTCACTGCAACCTCTGCCTCCTGGGTTCAAGCGATTCTCCTGCCTCAGCCTCCCAAGTAACTGGGATTACAGGCGCCTGCTACCATGCCCAGCTAATTCTTTGTATTTTTAGTAGAGATGGGGTTTCACCATGTTGGGCAGGCCAGTCTCGAACTCCTGACCTCAGGTGATCCGCCTGACTCGGCCTCCCAAAGTGCTGGGACTACAGGCATGAGCCACCGTGCCTGCACAATCTTGGCTTTCAAGAAAGAGAGGCATATAGGGGAAATGAAGCCTCTGTGATAGTCTTTTTCAATCCCCAAAATAGACATGATCTAGTTATATCTGAACCTTGAAATGTTATGGAGAACCCAAGATGTATGCTCTCTACAAACACAATGTGGTGAAGCTCAGAATACTTGTTTGTTACAACGTATTTATAAAATCACACGTGATGCTGGAGCATGGTGGCTCACGCCTGTAATCCCAGCACTTTGGGAGGCTGAGGCAGGCAGATTACCTGAGGTCAGGAGTTTGAGGTCAGCCTGGCCAACATGGCAAAACCCCATCTCTACTAAAAATACAAAACATTAGCTGGGTGTGGTGGCGGGCACCTGTAATCCCAGCTACTCGGGAGGCTGAGGCAGGAGAATTGCTAGAATCCAGGAGGTGGAGTTTGCAGTGAGCGAAGATTGTGTCACTACACTCCAGCCTGGGCAACAGAGCGAGACTCCGTTTCAAAAAAAAAATAATAATAATCACATGTGAGACAGTGTTCATGTCTAACAGAAAACAGAGACGTGTGATATCTTTGTATTTCACCACTGTCTCCTTATTCCGAAGAAAGGGAAGAGACCTTGGTTTGGAATCTAGAAGGCCACGTATTTATAATCAAAGTAGTGTTCGCATGGCAGGGATTTAAGCTTTAGTTATTTCTGCATGGAAGAACTTGCTTACAACCAAGAGAACAGCACCTTTTTCTCTGATTCAGTGATTGGTTACCTCCACAAATACACATCAAGCCCATACTCTGTTCCTGCTTTACTTAGTAATCGGTCATATTAATGCTTGATGTGGTAATCTGTTGTATTAACGGCTGCAGTCTCGTCTGTTCTCCGTTAAAGAGAAACTCTGACCTGCTGCGTATGCTTAGATATCCATTCGTTTGTTTTTTCATTCATTCAATAAACACATGCTTACAGCCTAGCGGAGTTGATGAGACACGAATATCAGCATCAGTGGTACCCAGACATCCATGCCCTTGGCCAGCTCTATCCTTTCCACCACTGTGCCACCTTTGCAGCAAATCCACTCACACTCAGGCACTGTGGGCCACAGAAACATCACTGAAGATGTCACAGTGGAAACAAGAGGGGAGGTTCATGCTGCATCACTGATGGCAAACAGCTTAAAATTTCCCATTAGACATGTCTATTCTCCCCCAAAAGCTTCATTTCAGCAGGGCTACCATTAGCTTGTTTGTTTGTTTGTTTTCTTTTCCCTCTCTAATCTTTTTCCCACGCAGCATTTAGTCTGACTGACTTCTCTCTCCTTCCTGAAATTTCCCTGGGAACTTCAAATTTCACATATTTTTGTTATTAAAGCAATTTAGCTGTGTCCTGCTTCTACCTCCAAATTAACATGTCCAAACCCATAAGGAGTTCAAGAAAACAAAGGCCTCACAGGCCACCCATCATAAAGCACAGGGTGGGTTCCCTGCTTCTCATCTCAACCCTCATCCGAAAAGGATTAGGGATTCTTACAACAGCCACTAAAAGAATAAAACAGTCTCTATCTCATCCAACTCTAAAATTAGAGAGAAAATCACAAGAGACATGAGGGGTACAAGTAAGTTACCACACATGACTTCTGACTGCAATTATACAGAAGTGCCTTAAATCGGTCTCTCTCAATGTTTTTGTTTTTTGAGGTTTGGGCAGGGGGGAGGATAGAGATTGGAAAACACTACATATTATATCCCTTTCTTGGAAATTCATAATGGTTTTGGAACTATCAGAGACTGTGAGATGTGCTAAGAGAAGAAAAAAATGGTTAACTTTGTTTTAGTCCATATTTTCAAAAGTTGACTTTAGAATCCTCTTTTGCTACCCTTAAGAGTTGGGTGCATTCAGGGCAGAAAAAGCTTGGTGCACAGTTCACTCGCTTAGGTATTCCCCCAGACCCACTCCCAGATGTTCCCAGCTGGTCAGTTAGCAAACAGCTGATTCAGGCTAATGGAACAGTTGGGTGTTTAGGAACTTGAGGAAGAGGAAGAGGGTAAAGCTGGTGGGTCTTGTGGTTGTGGAGATGATTTACATCAAGCAACAATAGCCACAGGAGAGAGAATGAGTAGTCAGTGTTCCCAATGACTAAAACGTGCTAGAGGGTAGAAGGCTATACTAGGGCCCACAAGGGCTGACAGGCAGGTTTTCATGAAGACAAATAGCCTGATATGATGTGCAATGCTATATTCTATTCTCAAAACCTTTTCCTCACACCATATAGATCCAAGCTCAATGTGTTGTATCCCAGATTGTCCTTACAGTATCAGGACCTGCAAAGGTGATGTACTCAGATAAGGAGATTCTTCTGAGGTCAGTCTCTTTAGCAACTTACACTTTCCAATTTCTATCTCTGACAGTCATAGCCACACAACCGCCACACTCTGATGTGAATAAGGACTTGGTTAAGATTTAAGACCTCTAAGTCCTGCAGTGGTCATAACTTGATCCCTGTTTCTGACAGCAGTTTGTCTGTGAGGAAGAAGCAACCTTAACATATTAAATGACAGAAAGTGTTTAAGATTTATTCTATAAGCTCATATTTTCTTGGCTCCCACAGCTGAACTTTTGCATTTTCATTTTAATCCTACAGGCTACGTTATATTTTGCTCACCTATTTTAAAATGTGATTTTTATTTCTTTTTCTACTTTCCTTAGTAACTGGCACAGAGCCACACTGGCCAGAGATTTTGTGACAGAGAATGTTGAACAGAATTTGGCTGCTGGTTTATTCTTTGTGCCTTGCTATTTCAGAGTACCATGACTCCAAGTGAAGTTTGGTTCTGTTGGCTTAGAGCTGAGAGTCATCCATATTCACATGTTCCAGTCAATCTGTGGACCAAGTAGGGCACTAGCACTATAGTCAGAATTTACCTCTCATTCTTGTACGCTCCCTTGTATCAGTGTGATGGCACTTAACTCTGTCTGCCTCATATTCCAGTTCTGGTTCTGACTCCTCCAGATGGAAAGCCATTTGAAGACAGGAAACTCGTCACATTGTACCCTCAACAACTAACACATTTATGATGCCTGATAGGCACTCAACAGTAGTTGTCCAAAATTAAGGAAATGAGAGTTATACATGTCTCTCTCTTTCCCACTAGTTCATGAATTCCTAAAGGGAAAAGATAAAGTCTTTCTCTTTTTGCATACTCACCATGTTTGGGGAAGAGAAGAGACTAATATATTTAGTCAGTATCTGCTGTATGCCAGCTATTTCACATTTTGCTTTTTTTTTTTTTTTTTTTTTGAGACAGAATCTTGGTCTGTCATCTAGGCTGGAGTGCAGTGGCACCATCTCAGCTCACTGTACCCTCTGCCTCCCAGGTTCAAGCAATCCTCCCACCTCAGCCTCGGAGTAGCTGGGATTACAGGCCTGTTCCACCATGCCTGCCTGATTTCTGTATGTTTAGTAGAGATGCAGTTTTGCCATGTTGGTCAGGCTGGCCTCAAACTCCTGGCCTCAAGTGATCTGCGTGCCTCAGCCTCCCATAGTGCTGGGATTACAGGTGTGAGCCACCACACCTGGCCGCATTCTATTATGTTTCTGTTTTACAGATGAGAAAACCAAGGCTCAGAGAAATTACATTAATTTGACCCAAGGTCTCACAGCTTGTGAGTGGCCAGACCAAGAGGAAGACACAGGTCTGTGGGGCTCAGGAGTTCCACACCATGATGGTGACTGACCCGCACACTCCTGAAACTGAAGCCTGTGCTAGCAGCCGGGAAAGCTAAGAAGCAATGACTGATATTGCAGAAACCTGAACAGGCTTAGGAATTTGGGAATAAAGGTGAGGCTAAAATAGGAGGACTGGTGGAACATAAGTTTAAGAAGCAGTTGGCTATAACCAAAAAGATAGATAATAAGTGTTGGCAAAGATAGGAAGAAATTAGAACCCTCACACGCTGTTGGTGGGAATGTAAAATGGTGCAGCCACCATGGAAAACAGTGTGGCTATTCCTCAAAAAGTTAAACATAAAGTTACCATACAATTCAGCAATTCTAATCCTAGGTTTATACCTATGAGAAATAAAAACATATGTCCATACAAAAATCTGCACATGAATGTTTCTAGCAGCATTATTCATAATAGCAAAAAAAGGGGGAGATAAGCCAAATGTTCACTGACTGATAAATGGATAAACTGTGGTATGTCTATACAGCGGAATATTATTCAGCAATAAAAAATGAAACACTGATGCATACTACAATGTAGATAAACCTTAAAAACATTATGCTAAGTAAAAGAGGCCAGTCACAACACACACACACACACACACACACATTGTGTGATTCAATTTATATGAAATGTTTACATTAGGAAAGTCTAGAGTCAGAAAGCAAATTAATGTTTGCCTAGGGCTGGTGGTTTTGAGGGGAACTGAGGAGTGACTATTTAGGGGTTTCTTTTCAGGGTGGTGAAACTTCTGAAATTGATTATAATGATGAATAAAAAATATGTGAATATAACAAAAAAACATTGAATTGTACACGTTAAGTGGATGATTTGTATAGTATGTGAAAAAAAGAGAAGGAGTTGGAGCTGCCCACCCAAAGAGCTGGGTGACTGCCCCTCCTTAACCACAGCAGAAGATTCAAGGTTTATTACTTGGAAACCTTAAGACAAAAGTTCTCTTGTCTAGTGGACACCAGGAACAGGAGATGAAAACTGTAATGAAATCAGGGGAAAGGTGAAAGTTTACCAACTGAACACTCAGATCCTGGGTCATCTTCTCCCACTTAGCCAGAAAGTACCCTCCATGGTAAAGATTAGAAGGTTATTCTCTGGGGAATTTGACCAGCTAAGAAAAAAAATAAACTAATGGTTCTAATTCCAGGAGGTCCCCAGTGGACAGCCCAACCAGATAAACTTAGAGTGATGGTCACAGTTCACAAAACCCACCAGTATAAAAGTTTCCGATTGACCTGTGTAATGTTCTGCCCTTAAATAAGACAGTTGAGGGTCATCAGACAACTGACACAACCTCTAACATGAAAAGACAAAGACGAAAATAAAGAAACCAGATAAAGCAATTGAGAGGAAATCTACATTATGCAGGAAAATTAATACCTCAGAAAAAAAAAAAAACAGATACCATTAATACATTTACAGAGATAAGAGAAGATAATATAACTGGAAAACAGGATGCTATAAAAAACCAACCATCAGAGAAAAAGGGCCAGGCACGGTGGCTGACACCTGTAATCTCAGCACTTTGGGAGCCTGAGGCAGGTGGATCACTTGAGGTCAGAAATTTGAGACCAGCTTGGCCAACATGGTGAAACCCCGTATCTACTAAAAATACAAAAATTAGCCAGGCATGGTGATACATGCCTGTAATCCCAACTACTAGGGAGGCTGAGGCAGGAGAATCGCTTGAACCCGGGAGGCGGAAGTTGCAGTGATCCGAAATCGCACCACTGTTCTCCAGACTGGGTGACAGAGTGTGACTCCATCTCAAAAAAGAGAAAAAGAAAGAACTCTTGGAAATTAAAAATATGATCACAGAAATAAATCTCAATGGTAAGGGGTGGAAGATGGAGTCAAAATATTACAGAAAGTAGAATAAAGGCATATAAATAGAAAAAAAAAAGTAAAAATAAGGAAAAATTAGAAAATCAATTTAGAGGCTGGGTGCAGTGGCTCACTGGGATCACTTTGCAGCCCATAATCCCAGCACTTTGGGAGGCCAAGGCAGGTGGATCACCTGAGTTCAGGAGTTCGAGACCAGTCTGGCCAACATGGTGAAACCCCGTCTTTACTAAAAATACAAAAATTCGCTGGGCGTGCCAGTGTGTGCCTGTAATACCAGCTACTTGGGAGGCTGAGGTTGCAATGAGCTGAGACTGCATCACTGCACTCCAGCCTCGGGGACAGAGCAAGACTCTGTTTCGAAAAAAAAAGAAAATCAAGTTAAAGGGTCTAATATTCACACAACAGGTGTCTCCCAGAAAAAGAACAGAGGGAGGGAAGCACTGGAGGAGTAAGTGAACCACATTTCCCAGCATTGAAGGACATGAGTTTCCAGGATGAATGGGCCCATCACTGCCCAGAACAAAGAAAGGAAAGAGAGTCATTCCAAGTCATTCCATCATAAAATTTCAGAACACTGAAGACAAAAATAAAATCCTAAAAGATTCCAGACAGAGAAAAAAAATGGATCGTTTATAAGAACTTTACACTAGCCGGGCGAGGTGGCGAACGCCTGTAGTCCCAGCTACTTGGGAGGCTGAGGCGGGAGAATGGCGTGAACCCGGGAGGCGGAGTTTGCAGTGAGCCGGGATCCGGCCACTGCACTCCAGCCTGGGCGACAGAGCGAGACTCAGTCTCAAAAAAAAAAAAAAGAACTTTACAAAGAAAAAAAGGACAGTATCACATTTAGCAGCAAAGTTGGAAGCTAAAGTAAATACAGCAGTGCTTTTGAAATTCTAAGGATAAATTATTTCCAATATAGAAAGCTCTCAATTCAATGAGTGGGTGACATAAAGACCTTTGCAGACCAGCAGAATCCCCAAAAATGTACATCCCACACACACTAGTCTCAGGAAGCTATTGGAGAATGCATTGCACTAAAATAAGGAACAAACCCAGTGTGTGTGCGTGTGACTGTGTGTGTGCATGTCTGAGGGTGTCTGTGTGTGTACATCCTAACCTAACTCTAACCCTCAGTTGGTCAGAATGCTCCAGAAAAGATTTCTTTGAGAAGACAGAAATGAAAGAATTCCTAATATGTTAGAACACACAGAGGAGAGATTTGGGAAAGTGGAAGGGACTCTGGAGATGAACAATCAAGCATGTATGAGGAACTAAAATAGCAAGAGGATTGTTAACTTGGTGGGGGGAAACAAAAAGGTATGCAAGAAATATGACTCAGCTGTGAATTGCACTGACATTGTCACAATAATAACAACACTGAATGTGGATCTGAGATTACGCCATAACTGTATTAGAAAGGTAGACGGGAACAGGAGATAGCTGCGAGGGTTGTTAGGGGAAGGTAAAAGGTGAAAGAGAACAAAACCCTCCTCTGCTATAAAAGGAAGTCTGTATATAATGCCTAAGACAAAAAAAAGAAAAAAGAAAGAAGCAAGAGCACCATAAGCATGTCACGGAGAGATACAAGGGTCCTGGCAGATCATCGTCATAAAGGACTACCAGCAATTCCTTCCAGCCCTCCATGTGCAAATCCACTTCCTTCCCTGGAATCTGGGCAGGCCCCATGACCTGCTCTGTCCCATGGAATGTGGCAGAAGTGGGAGTGGGTGGCTCCAGGGCCCCGGCCTTAAAGGCCTTGTGGCTTCTGTCTTTATACTCTTGGCAGCCAGTGGCCCTGTGAAAAGTTCACCTCCCCTGCTGGACTAGAGGCCACCTGGAGAGAGAAAATCGCTGGATGAGAGCAGGGAAAACGTGAGACCAGCCAGGGAGCCCTCAGCCATTCCCGCAACCCCCAGTGATTCTCCAGGTTCCTGAGGGAAGCCACGTGTCCAGTCCAGGCTGAGTTGCAGAATCATGAGCAAAACACCAGCTGCTGTTCTAAGCTACAGGGTTTCGGGATGCTTTTTTTAGGCATTAGCAGGTAACTGACAGAGGGGTAAATGCCAAAAGAAAATGGTAAAAAAGTTATCAAGAGGTTACCTCTGGGGAATGGAAAATGAAATGAAGGTGGCCTGGGCAGGAAAGTGCTGTTTTTCAGAATTTCAGGAAACCTATAACATTATCTGACTCTTTAAACTATGTACATCTCTAACTTTGATAAGAAATAATGTAAAACAAGGAAAATAAGATCATATGAATGGAAAAGTCAGACAGACAAAAACAAAAGTATTCAGGTCCAACAGCTAACCAGCACTGATAATCAGATTACCAGAAAATGCACCCAAAAAGCCAGAGTATAGTTTAACCTGAAGCCACAGAAGATGCAGTTTGAAGTTGGAGCCTTCAATATCTAGCACAAAGCAGGTTTCCAACAAATGCCAAACCAAACATCATAGCAAATGCAGACATTTTATTTATTTATTTATTTATTTATTTATTTATTTATTTTGAGATGGAGTCTCGCTCTGTCGCCCAGGCTGCAGTGCAGTGGCACGATCTCGGCTCACTGAAAGCTCCGCCTCCCAGGTTCACGCCATTCTCCTGCTTCAGTCTCCCGAGTAGCTAGGACTACAGGCACCCGCCACCACGCCTGGCTAATTTTTTGTATTTTTAGTAGAGACGGGATTTCACCGTGTTAGTCAGAATGGTCTTGATCTCCTGACCTTGTGATCCGCCAGCCTTGGCCTCCCAAAGTGCTGGGATTACAGGTGTGAACCACCACACCCAGCCAAATGCAGACATTTTTAGGAGCCAGCCTGAAGGACCGCGGACACGGACTAGGCTGAAGTTAGACTTCTCTTCCATGCTGGCCCAGTGGTGCTGTCAACCGATGAGTATCTATCAGTTGCTCTATCCTGTTTAAAACAGGATCCATTCCCAGCTCTTGTACATTTGTCATTACTCTTAGAACAAAATGGTATGGTATCATTGGTTGTTAAAATATTTAAGTGCTTCCAAACCAACTGGTTGAAAAACAATGGCCTCTGCTCTGAGTGTTTCTGCAAGCTGTCCCTGTGTGTTTCTACTGTCCCCACTACCCACTGTAGCAGGCCCTTGCCCCTGTATCCCTGGGGCCAGATGACTGATGCCATCAGGACCCCTGAGTCTACAGTCACTCTCCACTGGCCAGTGCTCCACGGAGTTGCTTTCATATGAGAACGGTGGCTTCCACAGTGTGTCGCCTGAGTTGCTAAATATTTGGAACGCCGCCTTCTGTTGCTGTGATATCCTGGAAGACTTCTTTCCTAACACCAGAGGCTGATAGAATTAATGGTAATGTGTGGGCTTTGAAATTCAAAGACCTGGGTTTGAAGACTGGCTCCACCTTGTAATAGCAATAAGCTCACGTCTGCCTCTCAGTCTCCTATAAGCTGGAACCAATGATTCCTATCTCCCACATTTTGGGGAGGGAAATGTGAACGGACACATGGAAAACATCCAACACAAACCGTCTGCTTAATAAATATGAGTTTTCTTTGAAGCAAGAGGACAGAGGCAGTGGTAAGAGCTACTGTGTTTTAAGGTCCAAAATAAATATCTTAGGACTTTAATCATTTGGCTTCAAAAGACACAAAACTCCATTCTGAGGTGACTATTTGGGGGAAGGACCAACAGCAAAGCTTGATAAGAAAAAGAGTAATACGTGCTGCGGGTTCTATTTGGGCTTCAGCAAATTGGCACTGAAGTACCTGGTTGATATTGAAGAAAATTTATCTTAATGTATTTTGGGCTGTAAAACCTGAAGAAAGGTGTTCTTTAATCTTGATGTGTCCCGAAGAACAGTATGGGTAATATTTGCCCTGGTTTTATAGCTTTACAAATGTAAACCTTTATCCGGCTCCCTGTGTGGTTTCCGTTTTCCAGTCTTGGCATTTCTGGAACATAGTTATTATGTATTCTTCTGGTGAATGAACTCAATGCAGCGTAACAAAGTATCTGAGGTTCAGGATATTTTGCAGGGGGTGGGGGGTGGGCGCTGGGAATTAGATCGGCCTTCTATTCAACTGTTTTATCCCAAATGGATGAAGGAATCTGTAGCAGTTTAAATACTTGTAGATTATTTTAAAGTGTCACAGGAGATTCATTTTGATTACTCAGTTGCTTACTGAATTTATGTTTTGCAACAACGGCATCACTTTTGATTCAATTATATAGTTTCTTCAAGTCAAAAGTCAAAATTATAGACATAAAATGACTCCAATTTCTGGCACAACTTGCAATGCTGATGCTTGTAAAGACAGCAGATACTTGCTTTTAGAATAAAGAGGCATGGGTACCCTATTCCTTCCTTTACAGTCTAACAAAACTGAGAAAGGGTGTTTTTGTTACTTTTACCCCTAAGTTGGCAGTGGGGGCTAAATCAGATTTCCCCACAGCCACCAACTGCAAGAACTTAGAAGTAAGTAAATACACCATGCAAAACCTTGACATCTGCATCTATCATTTATAGATGATTATGGGGGAGGCGATGCGCTTCCCTTTCTTCTATGAGGAAAATTCTCGTCCAATCATTTCAATCATGTTAATAAGAGAGTCAGGATAAGGCCTTGAATCTCTGCCTTAAATTGAATAAGGGCCTTGGCAGGGCCTAAAATACATGGGTGATTTGGCAAGAAAAACTAATGCTGTCCATTTCTCTGGAGACCAAAAAAAAAAAAAAAAAAAAGGTCTTTGTTTTAAAAATAACACTGACACAGTTTTTTGTTTGGAAATCCATTAACGTTGTTTAGATTATCTAAACAATTATGCCAAAGCAGTATACTATAATTATCTACAAATGTTGGACCAACATTTCAAGTTTAATAGACACAGTTCAAGAAGACTCTGAATTTGGTCTCCTCTCACCTCCCACACTCAAACGTCAGTCACACTTAAGAGATTTCAGGTCAGGCACAGTGGCTCATGCCTGTGATCCCAGCACTTTGGGAGGCCGAGGCAGATGGATCACTTGAGGCTAGGAATTCGAGACAAGCCTGAGCAACAGCAAAACCCTGTCTCTACAAAACAAACAAAAATTAGTTGGCCATGGTGGCACGCACCTGTAATCAATCCCAGCTACTCGGGAGACTGAGGCAGGAGAATTACTTGAACCCAAGAGATAGAGATTGCAGTGAGCCGAGACTGTGCCACTGCACAAGGGATCCTCCCACCTCAGTCTCCCAAGTAGCTGGGACTACAGCCACTCACCACCGCACCCATTAACTTTTCTGTGGAGACAGGATCTTACTATGTTGCCCTGGCTGGTCTCAAACTCCTGACCTCAAGCAACCCTCCCAACTTGGCCTCCCAAAGTGCTGAAATTATAAGCATGAGTCATCAGCCCTCCTCTCTTTTAAGACATTTTCCTCTAATGTTGCTTAACCTATTAATATAATATGAAATATAATGTAATCTGAAACACGAACTATAATTCAAATCTCTCCTGCAAATTAAAATGTCCCTGTCTTGGCCTGGTGCGGTGGCTCACACCTGTAATCCCAGCACTTTGGGAGGATCACCTGAGGTCAAGAGCTCTAGACCAGCCTGGCCAACATGGTGAAATCCCATCTCTACCAAAAATACAAAAATTAACCGGGTGTGGTGGTGGGTGCCTGTAATCCCAGCTACTTGGGGGGCTGAGGCAGGAGAATCACTTGAACCCAGGAGGCGGAGGCTGCATTGAGCCGAGATTACGCCACTGCACTCCAGCCTGGGGAAAAAGAGCAAGACTTCGTCTTAAAAAAAAAAAAAAAAAGAGAAAACAAAATGTCCCTGTCTTCAGCCAGATTATCTGAACCTCAAATAGGGCATGTTCTACTCCCTACTTTGGATTCCAGTTGTTTACACGTAAGTCTTGTCTTGCCCACCAGACTGCAAGCTCCATGAGCACAGAAGCTATATTTTATTCATTTTATTTGGCATTTCTAGACGGCCTTGCACACAGAAAGTTCATACTAAATATTTGTTTAAAGAATAAATGAAAGCTAGTTAGAACTTGGTGGCCCAATTATAAATAATAAAACAAAAACATGACAGCTTAATGGAAAATTAATACTACTGATGAAATAGACATGACATCATATAGTTTAAAAACATACATATACATACATCTGTCCGAATACTTTAGAGACAGATTTGTTTAATGTTGTGATTCCTTGATGTCATATCCTTACTGGATAAAACTGGACACTGGATTTGAAACACAGATCTTTAAAAATATCATGTCATCCGTAGGCACATGAGCAATAGTACTAAAAAAAAAAAGTAGTGCTCCTAGGTAATCTAAATATACTTCCATATATTTATCAATTTTATACCACTACTATAACAAATAGAAAAACTGTTTCATTACTACAATTACAAACTTCACTTTGAGAATAGTCCCTGCATTTGTTATGATGATAGCAGTGATGGCAGCTGGAATGCAACCAATACTAATACTTCCCCACGTGGAGCACAACTCACTCCTTCTATCCCTGAGGACTGCTTTAACACATTTGCAATTTGAAAATTACTTTCATTTCAGAACTGAACATTTGCCTTCATGGTCTAAATTACATCACTGATTAAATTAACATAGATGGCTCATAATTGGCAATTAACTTATTGCTGGGAGGAAGCAGGAGGTTATAACACAATATCGCAATTACTAAAACAAATTGAGTTCTTATTACATACTAGCCACCATTCTGAACAACTATTTAATCCTTAAAACAACTCTATCAGGTAGATGCCATTGTTGTCCCTCATTACATTGATAAAGAAACTGGGGACTAAGTGGGGGTTAAGTGACTTGCCTGAGGTCACCAGGCTCTCTGGTTTCTGAGCCCACACTCCTCGCCAGCACACAGAAATGATTGGGTTCAACGCCTGGGATTGCTAAACATAATTGTATTTTACGAGACGGTTATATTTTAAAGCATGTATTATCTACTTTAAAGTGGGACTGTTTTGTCTTTGCATAATAAATTGTTTTATAAACATCAGCTAGTTTCCTAACATTTCTATGTCGTAAGAAAATAACTGGGGCAAAAGAAATGTGGCTTCTTCCACAGAGCCAGAGACAAGTGAGTTTTTCACGCCAAATGTAAAACATCCAACATCACAGGCTAGTGAATAATACCTCACATGATACTGAGGTAAAATATCACGTCATTCAAGAAGCATAAAGGAGTCATGTTTAATATATCCAGGTCCAATACATGTATTTCATTTTAAATCTCCCATGCTGAAATGTGAGTTTCTGTCCTATTTTTAAGAGTATCGATAGAATATTCCTGATAAATTCAGAAGTTAAGAGAGCTCCTAGAATCTCTTTGGAATCTTAACTTGGGATTACTAATTTATGTTTATATTGGCTTTCACTGCTGTATAATTACAAAACACCCTTAAGCAATCAGCAGGACCTTTTTGAGGTATGATACTGGTTTTGGTTCTTCAAATGTCATGCACTGAAAAAGAAATCAAATCACTGCTTGACTGAGAAGTTACTTCCCTTAAGGTTTAGATGGTTGGTGTGGTTAGAAACTGTTGTCAGCAGTAAAGAATGAACTTTCTATGAAAAATGTCTATACTTTCCTGTTCCTGGTTTAAAATACTTAGTAGTAGTATTATTTTTACTGACCACTCACCGGTGGTTACAGTCTGTTCATGAAAATGGCACTTCTGACAATATTTCATTTTCTCAATGCAAACCTGTTAGCAAGACGAGTGTAGGGGCCGTTTTCAGAGTTGGTGGCTACAGTGGGACACCCACACTCATTCAATCAGCGGTAAGCAAAACCTCCCAGAAGATAAGCTACACAGGGCAGCAATCCTGGAATCTGCTTTATCTTTGCAAGAGCTCCAGTTTAGAGCGTCTCCTCCAATGGCTGACTGAAGAACACATCAATCCTTCAGACCTCTGATGCTAGGTCATTACAGTTACGAGGCCAGATGATAGAGCCTTGTCTACCTTGCTTACCTAGTATCTAGTGGAGTGTGACAGCACACAGTAGGACTTCACAAACATGTAGGGCTTGAATGCATTATTAGGGTATAGCTAGGAGGGAGCCTGGGCTAGAGATTACACGTGTGATTCTGGAATCAGACAGTCTGAGCATGAATACTGATCACCCCCCACCAACTGGCTGGGTACCCTTAGACAAGTAACACAGCCTCTCGGAACCCAAGTTTTCCTACCATCAAATGGAGGAAATGATAATGCCTGGCATGGCAGGTGCTCAATAAATGTCAGCTATTATTAAAGAGAAGTGTGTGTTAGGCTGGCCTCCCTGAGAGATCACTCACATGCTGGTTTTACCCACGGCAAAACGTATTTTCTATCACAAAATTTAAATGTCCATTTTCCCATTTGAAAGCTAATACTTCAGGTCCATTTAAGTATATTTGGCAACGGTTGCAAGAGTTGTTTTGAAATAATATTACAGTGAGAATAAGCATCTAGTATGAAAATGAGATGCTCTGTTATGAC